>NW_016160980.1:7770-16393 GCF_001687245.7 Rhagoletis zephyria | reverse complement strand
TGTATGGAGAATGACAATAATTAATTTAAGATTCCGCATGTAACCATGTTCTCGACGAAACATGTAACTTTTATGAAGTTTAAACATAAAAAGTTTTGTAAAATAGTGTGTTATTAACAGCTGGAACCAAAAAACTATGCCCGCTAAAATGGGTTAAAGGCAAAATAGAATTGACATTTTTACACGCATCCATGCATACATACATATACACATGTACAGTGGAGTAGCACTAACTTGGACATCGCATTGACTGTACTTTGATGTGTTTTTATTATACGCACGTATTATTTGCAAATAACAATTTGCAAAATGGTAAAATTTGCCGTATAAATGATGAGTTAATTTTTTATTTGCAAATAATTAAATCACGCAAATAAGTATTGATTAGTGGTACTATTTGCAGATAAGCGCAAGACGCCGCCGTTCTTAGGTTTATTTTCGTCCTCGATGGTCATATTATTGCCTTTTTATAATCAGGCAATATTAAAAAAGAATTTTTCACCATCGAATAAACAGTGAGTTAGGCATTTGCAAATTATTTTTATTGGCAAATAGCTTACGTATAAACGTAGTATATGATACTGAAGATCTGGTTACGGATGTAAAAAATTTAAAATAATCTGTTTATATATATAAATATATTTATAAACGCTTTGACGTATAGAAATGTTTAAAATTTAAAAATAAATGAAATAATTTTTTTGCATTTATACAAATGGTGTTCAAGGCATATTGACCCACCCGTACAAAAATCGTGGCGCGTCATGGACAAAAATTTTAAAATTTCGGACCGAAAATTGGGAAAACGAGCTAAGTTGCCACGTTACATTTATGAACTTTCGATAAAACCACATATGTTTGTGATTTTAGAAGTTTTGATTTTATTAAAAAAAAATTTATGCATTTTTCTGCAGAAAACGTACACTTTTATTTGATGTTTATTAAAATCACACCTTAAATACTAGTTAATGGTTGAAATATTGGAAGAGAACAGAGAAATTGAGTGTTTGGTAAAAAATTGCCAAAAATTACCAAAATTCGAGATAACTTATTTTACTGGATATAGAGAAATAATTGCCACTTTCCACTTGACTGGCAGAGATTTCTTCAATTTTACATTTTAAAATTTTTGTGTCGGATTGATATGAATTGATATTTTATGAATGAATAATTATCTTGACCTTGAGAAATACGCGAATGCGTCTATGAATGAAATATGTACTTATTTTTGTATTTGAGTATGCGTGTAATTATGTGCATATGTATGTATGCTGCCGTGAGTTGTATATAATGTACATTTGTATGTATGTGCGTAGCATTTTGGCAGTAATATGCACATATGTACATACATATATATGTATGCATGTAAAAACGTTATAAATTAATGGAGTACATATGTACATACATATGCATGGGGAAATGTATTTTCATTTAACTCCAAAACTATTGGGGAATATTCGTAGACCAAATAAAGTCGACTCTAAGTTCAAGTTTCTCAGTCCCAAATAAGAAGAAAGTTAGTTGCATCCCTTTTTCACAGATGCCTAATCCACTGAAAGTGGTGCGAAAAAGCTGTAACTAACTTTAGTGTCGACTTTTTTTTAACTATGAATATGCCCCACTATTTACATTTAATTCGAGTATAGCAGTGAAAAATGATAATGCACAGTTTTCCTCAATATAAATAACTTTTTGACAAAAACAACTTTGAAGTTAACACGTGCAGTGCAATCAATGCATTTGTACGTTTTTTGTCAATGTATCCATATTTGAAGTGGATTTGTGAGAAAACTAACGCAGCTAGAAAACTGCAGTTTGTTGCATTGAAAATAGCGTACCTATTAACTACCATTAGAATCGTTAAAAACATAAAAAACAATTTTCTTCGCTTTTAATGCCGACATCAAATCACCAAACAGTGCGCATTTGCGTTTTTTGGTCAATGTGTCCATCTTTAAAGTGAATTAGGGGAAAAACTAAGACAGCTAGAAAACTGCGGTTTGTTGCGTTGAAAATAGCGTAGCATCCACGATATGAATCGGTAAAAAAGTAAAAGTCGATTTTTTCAACCCAAATGCCGACGGCACATCTCCAACGAATTTGCCAATTGCATACTAAATATTTGCATAACTTTCACACTTTAGATTCACAAAATTGTATCTCTCACATACATATGCATGTACACAATATGTAGATATTACATATTTCGACCTATGCATTTATTTTAAATAATTAACCAATTTAAAGAACAATAAAAGCATTGTAAAAACGTAAAAAGCCGTGAGCATTTCGCTGTCTAACAAGAAAAACATGCATTGCTTTGATGAGACAATTTCTGTTAAATTTATTTTGCCTCTGGCTGGGCTCTGTTAAAATTCGATTGTCTCTGGCTGGCCGCTCTTGAAATGCGCTTCGCCAGTTTTGTTGGTATTTGACAGTTTCCATGCTGATTCGTTCTTGGACCTTCTCTATAAATTTACGTTCTCTGGTGTAGGTATTCTGCACTTAGGCATAAGTGCAGAATACGGCCCGTTAAGCTAGAACAAAACGAAAAAGTGGGCGTGATCCGCCTTTTTTTCCTCATATTAATGGTATACAATTTTTTTTTTGTGTAAACATATATTTTAGATGCTATGGAGGGGCGAAAGGGGAAATTTTCGAAAATTTAAAATGGCAATATTTCGAAAAATTCTCGACCGAATTAAAAAAATTGGTATCGTTAGAAAGGTAAACAAAATTCCTTTTTTCTAATATACACATTTGTATAATTTATGTGCATAAATTTTAAGAAAACTCATTTAATTGAAAAATATTTTAGTTTTCTAGGAAAAACCAGTGCTACTAAAAGTGCAAAGACTGCGGGACGACTGCGGCAGAAAGAAGTTCTGCGCAAAAATACTTCCGCCGTTTTCTTTGGTAATACAGAAAGGAGAATTCTACTGACTGAGGGTTATAATTCCTAAGTGCGGCCGAAGGCCGCCTACGCAAAAAAGTGTTCTCTGCAAAAGGTGGTCAGCCCCCCTTCTTTGGCAACACAGAAAGGAGAATTCTAGTGCCTGATGGTTATTATCCTTAAGTGCGGCCGAAGGCCGCCTACGCAGGGAGGTGTTCTCTGCAAAAGGTGTTCAGCCCTCCTTCTTTGGCAACACAGAAAGGAGAATTCTACTGCCTGAGGGTTATAATTCCGATAGCGTTATACATAGCGTTGTGTGAAGTTATCTACACCTTTGTTTAGTAAAAAATGTTTTTTTTTCAAAAAATATATATTTTATTTATTTATTTATTTATTCAATCAAATGCAAAAAAAATCCTTACTGACTAAAGCAAAGGAGCATAAATACTACCTAAAGTAATTTAGCAGGACACGACGTACTGTTTCAAATGAGAGCGATGGATCATATTCCGAAAGCTCATTTAACTCGGAGAGGGTTCTAAAGAGAGGCGAGAATTTCACATAGTTGGATTTCGGAAATCCCAAATAAGATAATGAAGCACGCCGCAAGTTATGAGACGGAACATTTAAAGATAACTTCTCCAAAAGCGTATAGCAATCTACAGAGCCTCCCACTATTTTAGCCACAAAAGAGGCAGCGAGGAATGAGCGCCTACTATTTAACGAGTTTAAGCCAAGGAGTTGACAACGAGATGCATGCGGGGTACAGGCTCCGAAAACTTTTTGGATCCTTTCAATCCTGTTTGAGTAGACGGACTGATAGGGTCGCCAAATGAAGGACGCGTACATACAGAAGCTTAAGGGTATAGGGATCCCTAAACGACCGACTATTATGCTGAACAAAAGCGAGCAGAGCATAAGCTTTGGAAATAACGTAATGAATATGGGTTGAGAAGGTTAGGTTTGAGTCAAAGTATACTCCCAAATCTTTAACCTCAACGACAGATCTAAGATCATAACCGCCAATATTATAATTGGTTTGAACAGGAAGAAGCTTTTTGGTGTAAGTAGAATATGACTTTTCTCAAAATTTGACCACATAAAGTATATTAATATGTATATTAGAAAAAGGGGATTTTATTTACCTTTCCAACGATACCATTTTTTTAAAATTCGGTCATTAATTTTTTGAAGCATAGACATTTTAAATTTTCGAAAACTACCCGTTCACCCCTCCATATCACCGAAAATATAAGTTTCCACCAAAAAAATTTATACCAGTAAAATCAGGAAAGAGGGGCGGAGTACATCCACTTTCTCGTTGTGTTCTACCTTAACGGGCCGTATTCTGCACTTGTTCCTGCACTTATACCAATATATTTTGTGACATGATTATCACGAAATCAATGTTTTCCTGTGGAGACAGGGCATAATGAACCATGTTGTTGTTGTTGTTGTAGCGGCTACAACAACCCCGCCCGGATCAGCTGATCTCAGTCGTTGTTGTCGACTTCCATTAACGGCAGCCCCAAGAAGCGTGCATACTCTATGGGGTCGGTCCACAGGGATGACGCCGTTAGGGTTGTGGGTTTTCCGGGCATGCGAAGAGATGTTTCGAGTCGTGACGGGTCTCTCCGCATGCCGGACATTCATTCGGCACATCTGCATTTAGCCTACTCAGGTAGGAGTTTAGCCTGCTGCAGTAGCCAGAGCGAGCGGCTGTTGTTTCGGCGATCTAACCCCGTTTAGGTCCGCGAAGTATCTCATAATGGACCATCCTCCTCTAGTCCTCTAGACCTCTAGTCGTATGTTAACTTTTCTATACCTAACTTGGGGCAAGGCACATAAATACAGGTAGAAGCCAAAATGACGTTGCTCTCAGGAGAACCACTTCAACTTGTTTTTTTTTATTTCCTATATTTCGTTACGCTTTGAATGTCATATCGTTGTTTTTTTTTTTTGAATGTTCGGTAATAACAAATTTTAATTAACATTTAAATTTTTGTAGTATAGTGCGGTTTATACTTAGTGTATGTGTTAAACATGCAATACCTGAAGCGTTATTTTATATGCGGTGTTAAATATAAAGCAGATACCACTATTATTTTTTTATCGTGTCTCAATGTCCTTCGCGTAACGAGCGTTGCGAAAGCAGCTGTGGGGCAGAGCTGCAGCGAAATGCCTTGCTGTGCGTTAAACATTTTAAAGGAGCAGTTTCACAAATACACCGGGAGGTACAGGAAAGGCACCAAGTGCTGTTCCTATGACCCTTATGCCGAAAAGTCCCTGCAACAACACTGCAACTCATAAATCAAAAACAGAAAACAACATACAAGTTAACAAATTTTAACTAAAGAAAATAAATAAATAAAACTAGACTTCAAATTTACTTAAAAAGGTCAACCAGTGAAATGTGTTTTTTTATTTTTCTTTACACACGCTCATTTTTATTTTTACTCTCCCGAAAACTTTGACTTTTGTAGGTTTGACGTCAAATTGGCGTCTACCTGTTTTTATTGTACCATGACTTGGGGTCTTTCTTTAGTTTATCTTGTCTTAAAATGTTTTCCAATCTTTTTCATACCCCTTCGACTGCTTTATGTAGGCAGGTGTTGTCAAATGTTCGCAATAAGAGCATTGGAGCTACGAATTTTGTGCGACACACTAGATTTGTCAACAAGTGTAAGTTTGTTTTGGATTATCAAAACATTTTTCAGTAGATATTTTTTAAATTCCTCAAATATAACCTTCGAATCTTAGCATACGAATCTACATACATCCGATATTGTTTCTTTCGAGAAAGTAAATTAAGTTCAAGTGCATGCATATATATAGGTTACAAAAGTTTATGTAATCCAAAAAGGCAAGATTTCAGTGAAAATAACTACGAAAATGAAAAAACGAAAAAAAAAAGAATTGGTTTAGGGGCGGTATAGGTGGGCTTTAGTATTAAGCCGCACCTTTTGTTTTAAGAAAACTAGGCGGAATTAACAAACTTGGTCAGGACGTTAAGGAAAGTATCGTCTAAAACATGTATAACTAAAAAATATAAACAATATAATTGTTTATAAGAAATTTGTTGTTAAAATTTCGGGTTGGCTTTCCATATTTCAGCGAAAGTATGGGAAATTTCGTTATGAAACATGGTATGGATGTTGGGGGAGGCTTTCTCTACATGAATATATTACTCTCACAAAGTAGTTGCTAATAGTATTTAAGCAATTTGTTGCTAAATAATCTTCACTACAACCCCCAATTTTTTTTTACAAAATACCACTTTTCACTTATATTTTGTGTGATACACTAAATTTTCAGTGTTCACGTGCGTATTTTATATGATGCAATAATTATTGCATCATGCGTATTTTATACGGAACACCAAAAGAATATTGACCTTTGAGCTAGAGAAAAAAAAGTGGGCGTGGCCCGCCCTCTTTTCCGGATTTTAACGGCATATTTTTTTAGGTGCAAATTGACGGACGGCGATAGGGGGGTCTAAACGTGGAATTTTCAAGATTTTCAAAAGCTTATATTTCGAAAACTATTGAACCGATTTTCTAAACATGGCCACAATTGGGAAGGAGATTGAAGGGCCTTTCATTCGATATATATATCTATGTATATAATGTATACACGTTGCGAGAAAAGGTAAAAAACGAAATTATGGCAAGTTTTTTTATAAAAATGTATGTTTTTCTTTAAAAAATACGCAATTAACTATATTAGCAGTTATGCTTATCAGAAAGAGCACAAAAATACCGATAATTTCATATATGACTTGTAGCAAAAAATTATTGTGGACATGATATTTGACTAAATATATATCAAAATATAGTTTTATATGAAAAAGGAAGAGCGCCGCAGGTGAAAATTCGGAATAAAAAATCGCGCGATAGAAAATCTTACTCTCTTTAGCTTTTACAAAAATTTAATTAAAATTAAAAATATAATAAAGAAATATATACAAACTATATTTTTTAATCACCTTATTTGTTATAAGATTGAGTTGTAGAATTAAATGGATAATTAATCAAGCTACGCTATCCACAGTATTTTTGCGTAGAGTTCCTTTCTGCGTAGGCGGCCTTCGGCCGCGCTTAGGGATTATAACCCTCACTACGTAGAATTCTTCTTTTTCTGTTGCCAAATAAAAGGGGCTGCACTTCTTTTGCAAAGAACATATCTTCGGTTCCTAAGAAGAGTAGCACCTTTCACTATTCGCGCGGAAGACTAGCACATTTCACTATTAGCGTGGAAGACTAGCACACTTCATTATTCGCGTCGAAAAGTAGCACATTTCAAATTTTTGCGTGGAATAGTAGCACATTTCATTATTTGCGTGGAAGACTAGCACATTTCAGAGTTTTGCGTGGAAAAGTAGCACATTTCGCTATTTGCGTGGAAGAGTAGCACATTTCAGATTTTCGCGTGGAGTAGTAGCTCATTTTACTATTTGCGTGGAAGAGTAGCACATTTAGGGTTTAAACTAAATCATAAAAGCATAATTTATATGGGAAATTTAAGTGCTTATTTTACATTTATTTATTTCTATAATTCTATTATAAAATTCATGAAATTCAGACAGTATATAGTGCTTAGTGATCATTTGCTGGAGATCATCCACTTTTCTTTTCTTAAAGCATTTTTCCCCTTTAAGCTTTATACAATTCATATTGTTTTATGGTTAACCATTGAAATTTTGTTTTCAGTATGTTCAATTTCAATTAAAACCCTCGCTTAAAATTTTGTAGAAATCTAAAAAAAATCAAGTAATTTTCATTCAAATTTCAAATTTATTTACTCAGAAGTGTTAAAATTTTTTGAGCATGAAGCTTTATAGCCGATTCAATTTTAGTGTGATAATGTGCAAGTTTCAAGAGCCTTAAAACCTTTGATTTTTTGTCTCATTTGCTACCATATAACGAATAAACACAATTTATTTTCATATGGAAGAAAACTGCAACAACGGAAATTTTTAGCCACTTGAATCTATATACTCAAAAAATGCTGCGAAAATAACTTTGACATTTGGATGAACATTTTTAGATTTTTTTTAGTTTTCTACAAAGTTTTAAATTTGGGTTTTTATGGACTTCTTCAGAGAATGAACTTTATTTTAATCAAAATTCTTAAAAATAATAATTCTATTATAAAATTCATGAAATTCAGACAGTATATAGCGCTTAGTGATCATTTGCTGGAGATCATCCACTTTTCTTTTCTTAAAGCATTTTTCCCCTTTAAGCTTTATACAATTCATATTGTTTTATGATTAACCATTGAAATTTTGTTTTCAGTATGTTCAATTTCAATTAAAACCCTCGCTTAAAATTTTGTAGAAATCTAAAAAAAATCAAGTAATTTTCATTCAAATTTCAAATTTATTTACTCAGAAGTGTTAAAATTTTTTGAGCATGAAGCTTTATAGCCGATTCAATTTTAGTGTGATAATGTGCAAGTTTCAAGAGCCTTAAAACCTTTGATTTTTTGTCTCATTTGCTACCATATAACGAATAAACACAATTTATTTTCATATGGAAGAAAACTGCAACAACGGAAATTTTTAGCCACTTGAATCTATATACTCAAAAAATGCTGCGAAAATAACTTTGACATTTGGATGAACATTTTTAGATTTTTTTTAGTTTTCTACAAAGTTTTAAATTTGGGTTTTTATGGACTTCTTCAGAGAATGAACTTTATTTTAATCAAAATTCTTAAAAATAATAA
>NW_016160980.1:0-3120 GCF_001687245.7 Rhagoletis zephyria | reverse complement strand
TTTTTTTCCCCATATAAAATACATGGAAAACTTTGGGCGCTTTGAGCGACCTCTAAATATTTTTTGATTTCAAAATAAAAAATTAGGGGTATTTTTTCGGTATAGAACAATCCTAGATGGTGAGAGCATACAAATTTCGACTTTACTTTTTCACATGCATTTTTGGACCACCCTAATGTGCATATATGTTTCTCGTATTTATAAATAGATTCCCTGAGGAAGACGCGAATATGCCTCAAAACAAGTAGAAGCAAAATAAACATTTATTCTATTTGTAATAAAATACCGAAAAGCTCCATACATACATATTCCCTGAGTATGTATGAATGAGTTTCATTTATATATCTGAGATTGTCGCTCAGGTAGTCCGGCAACCGACCATTCTTTATATTGAATACGAATTACATGGCGTGATAAAAAATTTGCTGCTTAACACTCAGCCAGTTCATATCGGCGAGAATCTCTCGTGTAGGTGCATCGTGACGCTTATTCAGTATAAATCGCATTGCTCTGTTTCGCATTATTTGTAACTTGTCGATTTGTGTATCGCTTGCCATGGAAAAAGATCGTTGGACAATATATGAAGTGTGGTTCTATTATGAACCTATACACTAGTGTTTTATAACTTCTTTCTAGGTACTTACATGATCTTTTCATGAGACCAATTTTTTAGCAATTTTATTTACTGCATAATCAAAATGCTCATCGAATTTTAACTTATTATCAATGTATATACCTAAGTATTTAATGTTTTTACCTCCTCTAGCTTTTCATATCTGATTTTTAAGATATAGTTGAATGAGTTCGCATTAGCCACCCTAGATAAGACCATGAACTGTGTTTTTCACATTCACTTCAAGTTTGTTTAAACATAACCAATTATATAAAGAGGCAAGATCNAAAATGCTCATCGAATTTTAACTTATTATCAATGTATATACCTAAGTATTTAATGTTTTTACCTCCTCTAGCTTTTCATATCTGATTTTTAAGATATAGTTGAATGAGTTCGCATTAGCCACCCTAGATAAGACCATGAACTGTGTTTTTCACATTCACTTCAAGTTTGTTTAAACATAACCATTTATATAAAGAGTCAAGATCTTCCTGCATCTTAGATATGGCATTTGGTAAATTTCTGTCACTGATGGTTAGAAGCGTATCATCCGCGAACAGTTTTATTTTACAGTATTTCAGTACCGTATGTATGTAATAAATGTAATGTTAAATAGCATTGGAGCAAGAACCGATCCTTGAGGCAGACCGATATTTACTGCAACCGTTTTTGACATTTTTGACTCAATCACTGTTTGTTGCTTACGATCTGAGAGAAAACTTCGACACCAAGCCAGTTCTCTATACCAATAGCTTCAAGTTTTTTCGACATTCTAGTTCTGTCAATAGTCTCAAAGGCTCTTTTCAGGTCAATAAACACCGCTAAGACATTCCTCTTGGAGAAAAGGTCCTCCTTCCATTGTGACAATATAAAGTTCAGTGCAGTCTCACAAGAATGCTTAGCCCCGAACCCTGATTGCTCTTTTATGGGTTCATTACAGCACTCAACATAATGTACCAATTGGTTTTTTACAACCGTCTCTAAGATTTTTTCCATATAGGGAAGGATATTAATTGGCCTAAACTCCTCAGCTTTTATCGCATTTTTTACTTTTTTCTCTGGAACTATTGTCGAGGTTTTCCATTCGTTCGGTACAGTTCCAGATTGCAGACTCTTATTTATTAATAACGCGTAAAAATGGCCCATGTATTCAACTGAGTCTTTAATGACACCCTCCGATAGTAAGTTATTTCCACCAATTTTTCTCTTAAATTTCTTAACAATTTGGATGATATCTTCCGCACTAACTTCTTCAAATTTAAATGTCGTTTGGAATTTTTCCGGCTGGATTGGGTCATCACCAATGTGTTGTATATTACTGTTAATCTCAATAATACTGTCCACAAAGCATTTGTTTAAATGCTCTGCGATTTCCCAGCTGCTATCGTATAGCGTGCCACTTATTAGCACTTCTTTGATTTTTTCTTTTTTGTCTGCATTATTGACTACATCTTTTAAGTACTTGCAGACTAATCGACTGTTCCCTCTGTTTTCTTCAACTTTGTGGTCAAGATGCTGTATTTTTTTAACTATAATCAATTTCTTATACATCTTTTTAGCCTCGTTGTATTCTGTCCAGTCTCCTGTCAAAGTGGCCCTTTCGTGTAACTTAAACTTCATTTTATTGGTTTCTACTAACTCCCTATCATACCATTTATTTCTTAATTTGATACGATTTTCTTTCCTATACGTTAACTGATTCATGATCGACATCATGCTTTGGTTAATATACTCCAGCATACCCTGAGTATCCAAACTATGCAAGCTCACAAAGTTGCATTGTCTCAAGAGACGTAATAAGTTATCGGGGCTATACCTATCCCAAGATGTTACTTCTGAAAGTTTTGAAATTGACTTAGGCTTATTTACATTACATCGAAACAGTATAGTTTCATGGTCCGATATTTTATGTTGTTCCAACTTTTCATATGATACCTCTCTGCTATTAGTATACAAAAAGTCAATGAGTGTTTCAGAATTCTCGGTAACCCGCGTATTAAAATTGATTTGTTGTTTCATAACTAGGTGAGCGAAGATCTCATTGAGTTTCCTACTATAGCTTGATATTACGTTAAGGTTTATATTGAAATCCCCGATTATGATATTATCTATCATATTATCACATGTTTCAGGAGGCCATATAGGTTTTGGAAATCTGCATCACTTGTACTAGGTGAGTGCTAAACCACACCGATTTGACACCTCTTTACCCAATTTTTTAATTGTATGACTATGCACCATATATTTTTATTGAGGGATCGATTTATTTTTATTTTGAAAGCAATTGTGTCTCGCAAGATTATAATTACACCGCCTGTGTGTCTACTGTGCGAATCACACCTTATTACGTTATACGTTGGAAACTTTATTTCGGAATCATTAATTTCATCTGTTATGCACGTTTCGGAGCATAAGACAAAGTCAGGATCAACTACCTCAATAACTCTTATCAATAACTAATATTAAGATAAACGCATTTCAAATTACTATGGTGCTGTTTGCTA
>NW_016160979.1:54395-56868 GCF_001687245.7 Rhagoletis zephyria | reverse complement strand
GCTACTTTGAGTTTTGCGCGGTTACAAAAAAGGCTTTGTAATCCTACACTTGTATTAGCTCTGATCCGGTACTCAATGAACTTACAGGTTTTTACACGAACTTGCAGGAAGTTGCGGGAAAAATTATCGCGTACTCCAAAATCCTGTAATGAGAGCGATTTTCGGATAGTGTGTAGAGAATGAAGATGCAAGATTTTACTCGATGCTTTGTTTGTTACCGTACTTTTTGCTGTTACTCAGAGGAAGAGGAAGAGGAAGAGGAAGAAGAAAAGGCAGAGGAAGAGGAAGAGGAAGAATAAGAGAAAAAGAAGAAGACGAGGAAGAGGAAGAGGAAGAGAAAGAGGAGGAGGAAGAAGAAGAGAAAGAAGAAGGGGAAGAGGGAGAGGAAGAAGAAGAGGAGGAGGAAGAGGAAGAATAAGAGGAGGAAGAAGAGGACGAGGAAGAGGAAGAAGAAGAGAAGGAAGAAGAGGAACATGAAGAAGGGGAAGAGGAAGAGGAAGAGGAAGAGGAAGGGGAAAAGTAATTTTGCTGTTTGACATTTTTACAGGATTTTACATGAAAAGTATCGGATCAGAGCTATTATATCATCCATACATATGTATATACATATATTCTTATATTTTCATCAGCTATCAACGGAGCCAGTATGATTTCAGTATTGTTAAAATTTTCGCCATGCTTTTTTATCAATAGACTACTGAACCTATGCCTAAAACCATGCTACGAATATCAAAACCATTCGCAACAAATCAGTTCATTGATATGTATGTACATACAAACCCAGTAGAAATCGGTTGTATGCATTCATGAAGAATGCTTGCTATATGAGTGAATTAGTGTGAACAATTTATGCGTAGTCATGAATTTCCACAAATATATTCAAATTCTAGCGAACTGCAAGCGAACGTACGTTGTTGTTGTTTTAAGTACATTTCTTGATAAATTTGAATTAGGATATTTGTAATATTTTCGGTCTTGTACAAAAATTTTAGTGAACGGACGTGTTGTGAGACACTATTTTCAGCACTAACGGGCTTTTACAAGATATGCAATTGCATATGTAAATGCTATTTTTGTGTATGTCCCCGTATATTAAAATGTATCAGAAAAGTAGCATTTACATATGGGAATACATATCTTGTAAGAATGCTTTAACACTGTTCGATTAATGCGTTTTTGTATGTTTGAAACCTTAATACAGCCATATGCATGCAGCAGTAGTACCAGTGTGTGGTTAGAGTACGCATACGCTCTGAGAAACCACGCGTGTTAAATGGAAATGAAGATTCATTTATACTGGCATGTATACACAGCAGCAAGCACATGCCACCAACAGCATCAAATTTCTACTGGGAACTTAAGTACGTATCCATAAGTATAGGTACATAGCCGTATGCATGCGCGGTGTTTGCATAATCGGAAGTAATAATCATATGTACCGCTTTTCCTCTTACTGTGCATATGCCTAAATGTATGCAACCATTTTTAATAGCAAGTCAATACAGGGTGCTTCTAATGAAATTAAAAATTTTCTGCTGCATTACAGATGCTCCGCCTTTCGAAGTTTTATGCTGGGCTATGCGTTACAGCTTCGCAAATTTTACCCCTACCGAAACCAAAGATGTATACATATCAAAAATAATAACTTTAATTTTTTGAGTCTCTATAGAGGAATCTGTACTTTACCCCCTGTGCGACACGCCTTAAACGTCTCCAATTGGGACCAAAATTTATATGTGATATCTGTGACCGTAGTATTACCGAATCAGGGGGTGAGACTGAAAAAAATCGTTCATTTAATTTTTTAAGGACCACCCTAATGTATACATATCATAAGAAACTCATTTTTGTTATATAACATAAAATAATTAATATAGCAAACACGAAAAATATTTGAAAAATTTAATGCTGGATTTGTTTTATGAAGGGATCAGTTCAATAGTTATAACTATTAAACATAAAATTGCATATTTTAAAAATCACAATAGCCATTCGTTTTTGCCTAGATTTAGGACTGTTTTCCAAAATAAACTATAACTATAAATTTACATATTTTCAAAACTTTAGAAAATATATTGTTTTATTCTCAAAATAACTACCCGTATAATAAATTTATTAGCCACAAAATTGTCACCGCTTGGAAAATGGCTCAAAACTACGAGTGGTAGTTTTTCGATAGTATCGGTAGTGTTATAAACTATCGATAGTAGACCGAAACCCAAAACCATCGATACTATCGATAGTGCCATCGATAGTTTGACAGCTCTAGAGGACATCAAAACCACAGTAAAGCTACATATATCATATCCAAGAGTCAGTTGTTTGCACCTTTTCCAAATTTTTACAACTTACATTGCACAAGAAGCACAAAAGCAGCAGTAGTCATCTTCAGTTTTAAAAATTAATTCTGTGCCAGGTAGTGATGTTCCGATACCAGTACTTAGAAGTATATACTCGAGTACCTCTACCAAGT
>NW_016160979.1:4009-53012 GCF_001687245.7 Rhagoletis zephyria | reverse complement strand
GCGGACTCTATCCTCATTTGTAACGCAGGATACCAGTAAGAGTACTTCAAAGGCCCCAGAAGGCACGCCATTTTGGGTAGAATTAAGGGTACCATAATATACGCAATTAACTCGGTGCATTTTTATAAATACGCAGGGATTAGTCCAAGAGAACAGCAGTGCCCAAGGCAGCAACATTTATGGGTCTCATCTGCCGCGAAGCGCGTTCGCGGTAGGATCTGGAAAATTTAACCGTTACCCTATAAACTGAACCGCTACAGTCTAAGCTATTCAGTTTTCTTAAAGTCCAATTAGTAATACTACTTAGGTATAAGTTGTTTATTCAAGGCAGTTAGCAACCAAGAAATTTAACAAAGCTATTGCAATTCAACAGTAAACAATTTATTTTTATAAATTTTTCGATTACTTTTTAAATTACTTTGAGGAATGGAATTGAAAAAAAAATCAATTACATTTTCAATTCCTGTGAAAGGAATTGGAAAAAAAATTACATTTTCAATTCCTTTCAAAGGAATTGAAATAGAAGAAATTACATTACTAGCACGTAATTTATTCCAGTTACAATTTGTAATGGAATTAAAGAAAAAAACAATTCCATTTGAAATTACTTCAAGGAATTGAAAAAGTAATCGATTCCTTTGCTGTGAGCTAAAGGAATTGAATCCTAATTATAATTACTGAGGAATGTAATTTTAATTGTAATGTAAATGCATTTACCCAGCTCTGACAGCATCAAATTTCTACTGGGAACTTAAGTACGTATCCATAAGTATAGGTACATAGCCGTATGCATGCGCGGTGTTTGCATAATCGGAAGTAATAATCATATGTACCGCTTTTCCTCTTACTGTGCATATGCCTAAATGTATGCAACCATTTTTAATAGCAAGTCAATACAGGGTGCTTCTAATGAAATTAAAAATTTTCTGCTGCATTACAGATGCTCCGCCTTTCGAAGTTTTATGCTGGGCTATGCGTTACAGCTTCGCAAATTTTACCCCTACCGAAACCAAAGATGTATACATATCAAAAATAATAACTTTAATTTTTTGAGTCNGTAATAGCTTCTAATGAAATTAAAAATTTTCTGCTGCATTACAGATGCTCCGCCTTTCGAAGTTTTATGCTGGGCTATGCGTTACAGCTTCGCAAATTTTACCCCTACCGAAACCAAAGATGTATACATATCAAAAATAATAACTTTAATTTTTTGAGTCTCTATAGAGGAATCTGTACTTTACCCCCTGTGCGACACGCCTTAAACGTCTCCAATTGGGACCAAAATTTATATGTGATATCTGTGACCGTAGTATTACCGAATCAGGGGGTGAGACTGAAAAAAATCGTTCATTTAATTTTTTAAGGACCACCCTAATGTATACATATCATAAGANGAGGGGTTGAGACTGAAAAAATCGTTCATTTAATTTTTTAAGGACCACCCTAATGTATACATATCATAAGAAACTCATTTTTGTTATATAACATAAAATAATTAATATAGCAAACACGAAAAATATTTGAAAAATTTAATGCTGGATTTGTTTTATGAAGGGATCAGTTCAATAGTTATAACTATTAAACATAAAATTGCATATTTTAAAAATCACAATAGCCATTCGTTTTTGCCTAGATTTAGGACTGTTTTCCAAAATAAACTATAACTATAAATTTACATATTTTCAAAACTTTAAAAAAAAAAATTGTTTTATTCTCAAAATAACTACCCGTATAATAAATTTATTAGCCAAAAAATTGTCGCCGCTTGGAAAATGGCTCAAAACTACGAGTGGTAATTTTTCGATAGTATCGGTAGTGTTATAAACTATCGATAGTAGACCGAAACCCAAAACCATCGATACTATCGATAGTGCCATCGATAGTTTGACAGCTCTAGAGGACATCAAAACCACAGTAAAGCTACATATATCATATCCAAGAGTCAGTTGTTTGCACCTTTTCCAAATTTTTACAACTTACATTGCACAAGAAGCACAAAAGCAGCAGTAGTCATCTTCAGTTTTAAAAATTAATTCTGTGCCAGGTAGTGATGTTCCGATACCAGTACTTAGAAGTATATACTCGAGTACCTCTACCAAGTACCGAGTATTTTTTGTACTTCGATACACGTGTGCAGGTACTTCATAGGAATCGAGTACAAAGAGCAAGTATTTACTTGTTTGCTAAATTTGAGAAAACCAACTGAAAATAGGTCTGTGTTGTAGTTTTTGAAAAGAAAAAACGATTAACTACTTGGTTTTGCTAGGCTTAAAACTAAAAGAACGCTTGAAAACGGAAAACAAAAGTCGTAATTAGCGCAGTATGTGGAGCCAGCGTGTGATTTTCGTCAGCATCGTCAGGAATTCGTTTTGAAACAGAAGAATCAAACACAACTAAGCGATTAGCTTTCTCATTACTTAACGACTTCTGTTTCAGCACTTTCAAGTAACCCAATTTCAAAATAGGAGGATATCAAAAGGCATTTTTCCGCTCTTCATAAGCCATTCTCCACTGTATGTTTTTATATTGTAAACGGTCGTTGAACTGAAATTTCTCGTCTGAGTAAATACTTTCGGGAACCAGTAGAATCGAGTATTCCCTAACGATACTTTGAGTAGCATCGAGTATTCTTCTAGATACTTTTAATGAGTACAGGCATCGAGTACATGATGGTATCGGACGAACACTAGTTCAGGAAGTCGTTCCCGGTCGTGAATGGCGAAAACAGCTTTTCCTGTAAATTCTGTAAAAACTGCAAATGGTGAAGAACCTGGAACAGGGCTATTATGGTGGATTGAATTCAAGCAGTTGTTATCAGTGTTGCCGCGAATCATTTTTAGTGGTAGACAAATACCTTTAAAAAAAAGGGCTGAAAAAGAGCTGAAAAAAGTCATTGTGGCTAAAAATGGTAGCTAAAATGTTTACTTACATAAAAATATATAAGCATACACGCAAACATTTTCAATAAGTAATGGCATAGAAAAACAATAAACTCTGGAAACAAGCAAATATTTTATCCAACCAAAAACCTTTTTGTATAAAAGGAGAAATATACGACACCACCTTGCTCGGCTCCATCAAGTGATTGTACCATCAGGCTCGAAGCATATAACTTACCAGCATGCTGGTACAATATTTACTTCTTTACAAATGAAGTCGAGGAAAGATCAAAATGATTAGAGCCGAAATTTCATAATTTTTCTATCATTTTGTTAAACATTATTTTTTTTCACCACTCATGACACCAGCATGCTGGTACAATCATAAAATTTTCAAATAGTTTTTGAAGTTGCACCAGCAGCTGGTACAATCACAACACAAAAACATACACGGTCAATCGACTTGATGGGCCATTTAACAAATTAAGCATATTAAGGGCCATACACTTATCTATTTTAAACTATAGTTAAATCGTCAACAGATAAGTTAACAGCCCCAACACTTTTACAGTATGTATGTATAAAAGCGGAAAGAACATACAATATATATATGTATATATATCAGTCTTTCTTAGTTTAAGAACTCATCTCTTACATAAATGAAAAAAAGTGAATCCAATTAAGCATATACAATTTTTTCATGCCAAGTATAAATAAATTCTCCAAAGGGCTAAAAAAAGGGCTAGGGATAATTTTAAATGTATGTGGCCAAAAAAGTATGTGGTAGCTAAATCTAGCCACCAAAGGGCCAAAACGGCAACACTGGTTGTTATTCTGCAAAATGCTAGGAAAAGAAACAATTGCAACGTGACACCTTTTGAAGAATGGTTTAAATTTAATTAACGCGCGTTTATACATTCAATAAATTGCTTTCCATTTACTCACACGCATGAGTTGTCAAAAACATTTTGTTTAAACATGTGACCTCAAGTAAATGTCAATTATACCAATTCACAAAAATATTTATTAAATGTACAAATCAGTACAAACTAAAAAAGCAGTAGACTTTGCGTACTGATTTCGGGTTCTTAAAAATAGAAAAGAATTAGCACATGTACTGATTAAATCAGCGCAATCCTTCCATGTACGTTTTGCGAACTTTCCGCTGATCTATTAAAAACTCACGTTCCACAGAAGGTATTTGGTTGTTGCACTTATATTTATCTAAGGAAATCAGGGCAATTAAATGAAACAATAGTTGCGTTTGACAAGTCAAAAATTTGTAATAGCTTTTCCAAATTTTTACTGGATGGCGTTCGATAACGACAAAAAATTATCCAACACACAAAAATTGAGAGAGCAAGCGTTCATTTTGATGCAAGAGAAACATTCATTTTGTACTGGCAAAATTTTACTCAGCAAAAATTATCCAACACGAAAACATATGATCACAAAACATATGGTTGCAATTTTCGTAAATAAACAAAATTGCATGTTTCGAGTTTTGGTATTTATATGCTTTTTGGCTGCCTGCTATGTGACTTTATGATAGCGTCAACTAGTTTTTACTTCTAGAAATGTTCCTGGCGAACATTGAACGTTCACTTTCCTTTTTTCTTCCATGGCAACATGAATTTCAATTTGTTTACAAATAAAACATAAACAAAGTCAGCTGGTGTGTCTTCTTCTTCCGGTTTTTGCAAGTGATGGCTGATTTCCTGTTCGTTTACTTTTTTCCTTTTTCTTCTCTTTGGGAGAGAATTTTCGCTTACGCTCTTGATTTGGATTGTAACGCAACTAATATCAAATAGACCTTTAGCCGCATCCGTGTAAGAGACTTTTTTATTTTGAAAACAAGTAGAAACCTTTTCTTCCGTGAAAATAAGTTTTGTTAAGGATTTGAACAATATTATGATCTTTAATTAAGAGATGCTTGATTCTCAAGCGCGAAACGGTTGGCATGGACGCCTTCGTCCTTACATTTCCTAATAGTTTTGATACTACATCAGCTATAAGGTTTGCAGAAGGATTTGTACCATCTAAATCAGTGATTCCCCAGGGATCCACGGGAGACTCAACGGGGGTCTACGTTGACGTGAAAAAAATATGGGGGTCCAGGAGGCATAAGTGGGGGTCCACGAAAATTTATCTGCTTTCAATAGTAAAGAACCAAAATGGTTGCTGGATAGCCTCTTTATTTAACTTTAATTTTTTTGAGTGGTGTACAGTGCTCTTGATGCACTGCTGCACTTACCGTCAATTTGTGTTTTCATACGTGGGAAAGCCTTAAAGGCCACCTGCAGACTAAAAAGAACCGGATGTTGGTATAACACTGAGTGGGGCGCGGCGGAAATTGCTGGCGGCAGAGAGTTGAGAATTTGTTTCTATACAATGCCACAGGATAATTCCAGCACTGAGACCGGACTCACACATTGTCGAGTCTTCACTGATAGCTCCAAAACTGACTCTGGGCCATGATATGGTGTATTTTTCGAAGTTAATGGGGATACACTTCGCTTTTCTGTTGAGGAATATGCTTCTGTCTTCCAGGGTGGGGTAATACAATCCTCAAAGCCGTGGACTACGTGGGGGAACATAGGTAGACAGGAAGGAGTTTACGTGTCTGCAGTGACAACCAAGCTGCACTTAAGGCATTAGCCAGCCCTCTAACTACTTCCAAACTAGTTCGGCAATGCAAGTCTCGACTAAATTATGGTGGTAGTTAAACATAACGAGCTTGCTTTACTCTGGGTGCCAGGTCACTCAGGAGTACCTGGTAATGAGACATCTGACCTTTTGGCCGGAATTGGCTTAGACCAGGCATTCTTCGGTCCGCAACCATTTTTAGCACAACCGCTTTCGGCCATCGAAGCAACCATCAGAAACTGCGTGAATACTGCGCTCAGCAATGACTGGGAGGCATCGAGGGGATGCAGGTGAGCAAAACTCTGAGCAGACGATACTGAAGACAACTTGTTGGACTGCTGACTAGTCACTTCGCGTGGCACAAACACCTGACTGTGATAGGCGTAAATGACAAGTCCATTTGCCCATCCTGCCTTGAAGAGGATGAAATGATGGAACACATTTTGTGCTTCTTGGTTGCTGGGTTGTTTGTCATAGATTTTCTAGACTTCTTCTTGTCTCTATTGTCAGTTTCTAGCTCTACCCAGAATTACAGTGGACGACGGTAAACGGTTGGCGGTAAGTGAACAGCTGTTCAGTTACCGCAGTGATATCCGTCCGAATAAACACAATTGCAGCTGAGGACGGCTTCCGTTAACTGACATTTTTATTTCGAAATTTTCATTAAAATATTTGTATTTGTTTGGTACGTGCTTGTGTGTATACCCTGCAGGGAAAGCTACTAGTTGTGAACTAGAATTCTACCGGTTTGCGTTTCAGCCGAACTAGTTCACGTTCTATCCTTTTTCAATGTTAGCGACTGGTATTTTTAACATTGCGATGTCCTACGAGATGTCAATTGTCAGGCTATGCATCAGCATCTACTAGTATAAATACCAGTAGCATCATACCAGTTGATGAGATAGTCTGCCAATTCATGTCCCGTGAAAAGCATAAGTGTGCCTTTTTGCTCGCGACGCTCCAGCAGTCACAATGGCCGACAGAGCAAAGCACTGGCGTGGTAAGCCTGAGGTCCCAGGTTCAAATCCTGGCGCAGGGAAATTTTTTTTTATTTTATTTTTTTTTATTTTATTTTTATTTTTTATAAATTTATTTTTTTGTTTAGGCTTTTTATAGTAATTTTTAAATTTTATCAAAAAATATTTTTGTTTAATTACTTTGTTTTTTATAGCACAAGCATTTCTTCCTAAATGTTTTTTTGCATTGCAATTAGGTTTTCAAATTTGTTATTTATTTATAAATTGAATAAATTATTTTTACTTACATTTATTTAACTTTAAAAATCTGAACCACCTCCAAGCGGCCTCGAACCTGCGATTTCAGAACCAGAACCAGTAGTCTTCACGTGACGCCACAGCCGAGATTTGTAAGAGAAGCAATTAATTGCGTTTTATTTTTGGCTTTGGCAATTCAAAGGCAGATGTCGCTGATCACCTAAGTTCTTCGAAGTTGTCGAACTGGTAGGCACATACTAGTTAATGAACTAGTATTTTTTCTGACTGGTTTGGCTTTTCACTGCAGGGTATTTGCTGGAAATAAAAATGGTTAAAAGCATTTGCAAAGTTGTGAAAATAATAGAAATTATTACAATCAACAACGTGCCGCCCCCGCTGGGCGGTAAAAATAGAAATAAAGTTAAATCAACCGAAAAACGTTGGCGGTAAAAATGCTACTGCCGCAATTATGTGCCATTCCATATGTCTGCGTGAGTTTTGATTTTGGCAGCGGTTAACCGTCGACCGCTTTACCGTCGTCCGCTGCAATTCTGGGTTGAGCTTCTGAATTAAAAGTTCGGCGTAAAAAGCTAGGCCGTTTTGTTGTTTTAAAAATGTGAGTAATAAATATTTTTCGCCTCACTTTAAAACTCGGAACGATAAAAATAAAAATGATGTCATCAACATAAATAAACTATTTTACAAATACTCCACGTACAAAGTCAATAGTGAGCCGAACATTTGATGAGTTTATGGTGAAGATAATGTTAACTAGGGATGTTTCGAATGTCATATTTTTCACATTCGCGAAGGCAAATGCGAATGCGAGTTTTCGGAATGCGGATGTGCGAATGCGAATGTTAGGAATAACATTAAAAAAGCTATAATCAACTTAAGTAATCGTTTTTCTTACTTAAAAATTTTGTAAATTATTAGAACATTGAACGAGTGCTTAACCTATACAATGTTTTAATCTGGTAGTCAAAGTTCAAAAGGGGCATATTATATTTCAAAAATAGTAATTTTGCTGCCTTTTCTCCCATGAGGCGGCTGCACTGAACAATCCTTTGCTATGAGGCCAAAATGTGTCAAATATTTATTAGTTATTTTTTTGCAAAAATTTGCCAAATTGAAAAATTAAGTGCCATTTGAACTAAAATAGGGCCAAAAATGGCACGGTTTGAGCCAAGTTGGCAGCCCTGCACTTGGAACGCTGGCGGGTGGAGCGCTCAAACAATTGCGGGCCAGATCTGTCAATTTGTCGTACTTTAGTTTAGTTTTCCACCAGTCGAGAGGATTTTCACCGAGATGAGCTCGCATTTCTTTAAGATAGGCCTTCTTCTTTTTTTAATGTCTCCAGATTCTACATCCGAGCCTTCGCTTTCGCTGGGAGAATCTAAAATTATTTCTAGGTTGCTTTTAGCAGTACTTGTTGAAGGCCCATCAATGTTGCTTGATATATTACTTAACCGTTTAGCGCCTGAGGCTAAAAGCCGGCTATGGTCCGCACCCTGGTTAGACAGACTTAGAGCCATTTTAGCAATATTAGAGTGGACTCTCTGCCCATGTACACATTCGCATTCGAAAAACATTCATATCATTTGATGCGAATCGTTCGCATAACGAATGCGAATGCAAATATTCGCAACATCCTTGATGTAAATAACGCTAGAGGTCGAAGTGCTCTTAAAAAATATAACTCTTCAAAGCGAGAGAGTATTCTGATAGATTTACGAGCTCTATTTTTAAAAGCCTGCATTTTTTACGAGCTTTTTGAATATTTTGAAATGTATCAGCAGGGGGTCCCCCGAAACTAGTAAATTTTTGAAAAGGGTCTACGAGAAAAAAAGTTTGGGAACCTCTGATTTAAATGAATTTCTTTTTCAGCGTATGGCATATTAAAATATTTTCCAACATCTAACGGAGTGGGTAGGACCGTATTACTCAGATGTGAAAATGATCCAATGACCTCGTAAATAGCTGCACTTGTTTGCTTCTTCGTGACGGGCATTTTTCGTTATGGGGCTTACAGAATTCGATCACTTTTAAACAATAATTAATGCGTAATGCGCTAACACTGCTCGCGAAGTGGGAAATAAAGATTAAATGATATAAATATTGATGTTACTTACGTTAACTGTGCCTAATTTGTTTTTTAATGATTTCATGATAAGTAATAAGCTCTAGATTTAATCTACACAAGTCCTTGTATAGGTTTGAAAAATTGGCATTCCGCTCTTATTTTGAAATTTTTAAGCTTATGCCAATTTCCACTAGGAATTGATATGACAAAAGATTTGACAAATATTTTTTTCCGCCCAACTTTGTCACTAAAATTTTTGCGTTTTAATGCCAAGTGGAAATCCGGCATTATTCCGCATAGATCTAGATTTTTTTAAATCAGGGGCCCAAATAGTACTTTTTAAGTCCTTTACAGTTTTTGTATAATTTTGTTTGTTTCGACCCGCCCTAATGTGCATAAATTCGTGTACATTATATATGTATATAGAATTATATATGGTATTTTAATGTATTTGCTCATCTCATTATTATTTTCATACATATATAATTTTTGTAACGTAAATTAGGCTAAAATCGCAAACTACTGTCGAGAGATATTCGGTGATATGTTATTAGATAAGCCACTAGACTCTCACCCGCTAGAGCCTAATGTTGATTTACCGCCACCATCATTGCTTAAGCGAAAAATTATCATTAAGAACAAGCGAAAACACCATCACCACCATCGTCACAAGAAGGGAGACGTTGCATCAACGGTCAGCAAATTATCGACTGCAAACTCAGGTGAGTGGAACATTTTCTCATTTACACCGCATATATGCATGCACACAAACCAAACTGCAAAAAAGTGTACGACTAATCTCCAAAGATAGTATTCTTGGATTAGTCTCAATTGGGTATAATTGGGCATTAATTAGTCGCAACAAGTCTCTTACGGTTATTATTGGAAATCACATAATTCGAGTTCAATTAGTCCCAGAGTCACCTCTAACGGTTCAATTTGCGATTTAAAGATATGTAATTACTTAGTCTACGAAATTCCATATGCGGCGTAGCATTTCTATGAAAGTTGCCAAACATGTAGTATTTATAAAAGAATATTTTCGAATAAATTGGTACCTCACCTAATGCAATTGCATAAAAATTGCTCAAGTTAAGCAATTTAAACAAAAATACGGTCTTAATTTATACAAATATGTGTATATACCGGACGTTAAAATTTTTTGAGTATTGTGGCTAAGGAGCTACTCAATATTTACAAAAAATTGATATATACAATGGCTCTTAAACAAAAAATTTATTTTTCATACAATATTAGGAAAATGAGCGTGACGCCGCCCACTTATATGATAAAAGCGTATCCCCAAAATACTCGACCGATCTCGACCAAATTTGATATACACATTTTGCTTAGTCTCCTCACGCACCATCTTGAACATTTTAGAAATCGGACAAAAAACACGCTCTTCACCTACATAACGGTAATTTCAAAAAACTCAAAGTTAGCTATATTTTAGGGGTAATAGGTTTGGTCCGATCTCAAAAATTTTCAAGACGGTGCTTATCAAATTTGGTCGAGGTCGGTCAAGTAGTTTTTAAGATACGCATATATAACATAAGTGGGCGGTCTGAACGTCCGGTACATACACATCTATACATCTTATAAAATAAAGTCCAAAAATATGTATGTAATAATGTAACATCGCACAGAATGCTCCCATTTGAAAATGGTTTTTAGAGAAGAATTAAATGAAAATGGTACATAAACAATTTTTATTATAACACCGTGCGACAAAAAATTGTACACACTAGGGATGTTAATTTTTTCGATTTTTACGATACGGATTTTCGGGATGTCGTTGGTTAAATCCCGGGATCAGTCCCGTGATTTAGATATTTATTATTTTTCAAAAACTTAACATGAAAAAATTGCATCAATATGGTTTGAGAAGCTCTCCTACCATATAATAAATAATAAGTAAATGGGTTTGGAACGTACTTTTTTATTTAGAGTGAAAGTTATTTCATACATAACAAAACGAAAAACAGTAATTAAATTTATATGTATTTATTATTACTTTAGCGTGTACATATCTGATAAAGTAATTTAAGGTATGTCAAAAAAAGCCCGATGCAAAAAAAAATTAAGTCGAAATATTTATTTTATGGTTGAAAGAAGTTCATAATACTAGTGGCAGAAATAAAAGAAGCGCCTTAATTCAACCAGTTTTGTCTATATTCCTTTTGTTTATTCAAAATTTAAATTTTTTTATAAAAGCCCACCTCATAGTACATGTAATTAACTGCATATAAATGGGCATTTCTCCGACGTCATGATTTTTTTAAAGACTATAATTTCAAAGATATAATTAATTCCAAAATCTATTTAAAAAAATCAGTGCAATGTAAAATAAAAATATTGGTACCAAATGAAATAATTTTTTTGGGTTCACAAGAACAAATAGGAATTGAAAATGCCCATTTAATCTATTTAATTTTTTTAAGCTAATAAAGTTACTCCGTAAGATATAATTTTTTCAAAAATAAGAATTGCAAAATTTCAAGGATATTCAAGGATAAAATTATAAAAGGGTATTTTCAATACCTACCCGTTCCTTCTTCTTCTTCGTTTTTGGCGCTGTAATCGCTTAAGCGATTTTGGCCGAGTTCAACAAAGCACGCCAGTCGTTTCTATTCTGTGCCTAATGGCGCTAACAGGAAATGCCAAGTCTTTCTCCACCTGGTCTTTCCATCTCAGTGGGGGCCTTCTTCTTCCTCTGCTACCACCAGCAGGTTCCGAGTTAAATACTTTCAGAGCTGGAGCGTCGGTGTCCATTCGAACGACATGACCAAGCCAGAGGAGCCGCTGTATTTTGATTCGCTGCCCTATATCTATGTCGTTGTAAAGCTCATACAGCTCTTCGTTCCATCGTTTGCGGTTTTCGCCGTCGTCAACGCGTAAAGGCCCGTAAATCTTCCGCAAAATATTTCTCTCGAATACTTCAAGAGCCGTCTCATCGGATGTTGTCATTGTCCATGCTTCTGCGCCATATACCAGCACGGGCATGATGAGTGACATATATAGTGTGGTTTTCGTACGTCGAGAGAGGACTTAACTCCTGAATAGCCTACTCAGTCCAAAGTTGGCAAGAGTGATTCTGCGTTGGATTTCCATGCTGACATTATTATCGGTGTTAATGCTGGTTCCCAAGTAAACGAAATTCTCTACTTTCTCGAAATTTATACTGTCAACAGTGACGTCGTTGCAAAGGCGCGAATGTGCAGACTGTTTGTGTGATGACAGGAGATACTTCGTCTTGTCCTCGTTTTACACCAGACCCATTCGCTTTGCTTCCTTATCCAACTTGGAAAAGGCAGAACAGACTTCACGGAGCTGGTGATATTGCTCAACGTCATTTTACACAGCCGTATCAGTTTGGCGTGGATGCCAAATTCAGACATAGCGGCGTATAGACAACTCCTTTTAGTGCCGTCGAAATCGGCTTGAAATTTTACAAATAGGTGGTGAGCGTCGATTCTTTTCTCGCGGGTCTTTTCCAAGATTTGGCGTATTGTGAATACCTGGTCTATGGTGGATTTTCCAGGCCTATAGCCACACTGATAAGGCCCAATCAATTCATTGACGGTGGGCTTCAGTCTTTCACACAATATGCTCGATAGACCTTGTAACCTATGCTTAGAAGGCTGATCGCGCGGTAGTTGGCGCGAATGGCGGGGTCGCCTTTATTGTGGATTGGGCAGAGCACACTTAAATTCCAGTCATCGGGCATGCGTTCATCTGACCATATTCTTCCTGTCGGCCACCATTTCAAGCTCTTCGCACTCACGAATTTCGGCCACTCTCTTCTTATTGCGGCAAATACGTCTCGCTTCCCTCTTCAGATCCCTATAGCGGTATCACACATCTTTTTTCTCTGCAGCTTCCTGACACTCCTCATCGTTCCAGTTGTTCTCTCGGGCTCGCTGAAATCCGTCTACTTCTTCTGCGGCGATACTTAATGAGCGGGAAATGTGGTTCCACTCCTCGCATATGTCGGTTTGTTGAAGAGTTCTCTCTGAGAGCAGGTGTGAGAGTCGAGTAGCGAATGCATTGGCGGTCTGTTGTGATTGCAGCTTTTCGACGTTAAGCTTTCCTTGCANCTCGGGCTCGCTGAAATCCGTCTACTTCTTCTGCGGCGATACTTAATGAGCGGGAAATGTGGTTCCACTCCTCGCATATGTCGGTTTGTTGAAGAGTTCTCTCTGAGAGCAGGTGTGAGAGTCGAGTAGCGAATGCATTGGCGGTCTGTTGTGATTGCAGCTTTTCGACGTTAAGCTTTCCTTGCATATTCGGGCGTACATTTTTTGCTGCACAGAGGCGGGTGCGTATCTTGGCTGCAACAAGAGTCGATGTTTGGGGCTCGGAGTGTACGTACGTCCAAAACAGTGAAAGCATGCCTTCCGTCTATCACAACATGGTCGATTTGGTTTCTCGTTTTTGGATCGGGAGACAGCCACGTAGCTTTTTGAATCTGTTTATGCTTGAACCTAGTACTGCATACTACCATGTTTCGGGCCCCGGCGATCAGCCTCAGTCCGTTGTCGGAAGTTTCGTCGTGGAGGCTGAATTCTCCGACGGTGGTTCCAAAGATCCCTCCCTTGCCCACCCTGCCATTGAAGTCGCCAAGCACGATTTTGATATGGTGGCGGGGGCAGCGCTCGTACGTGCACTCCAAGCGCTCATAGAAGAGATCCGTGGATACCTCATCCTTCTCTTACGTCGGGGCATGGGCGTAGATGAACGAGATATTAAGAATCTCGCTTTGATGCGGATTATGGCTGGACGCTCGTCCACCGGGGTGAACGACAGTACCCGGCGAAGGAGTCTCTCTCCCACCACAAATCCAACACCGAATTTGCGCATCTTTACATGACAGCTGTAGTATACGTCGCAAGGCCGCAGGCATTGCTTGACTTGCCCCGTCCAACGCATTTCTTGGATGGCGATGATGTCAGCTTTTGTCCTTACGAGTAAATCAACCAGCCGGGCAGAGGCACCTTCCCCATTAAGGGTCCGGACATTCCAGGTGCATGCCCTCAAATCGTAGTCCTTTAAACGTTTGCCGTGGTCGTCATCATAANGCTGTGACGGGGGTGGTTTCGTAACCAAATGCACGTTTATATAGCGAGTCGCTTGCTCCAAGCAGACACCCACTTGCAGCCGCACCTATTGGTGAACAGACGCTACAGACTTCAGCGAGCCCTTAAACCGAATAAGTCGGAGTGGCCCCACCGACTCTTTCTGCCCAAGGCCCCTCGGATTGGTTACCGCATCTCGCACAAGGGTTGCTCGCGTTGCCCAGAGTGCGCGAACGAGGACGCAAGAGTCGGGATTGAGTATAGCCATGCAACTGTAACTGCATACCCAGNGCCCAAGGCCCCTCGGATTGGTTACCGCATCTCGCACAAGGGTTGCTCGCGTTGCCCAGAGTGCGCGAACGAGGACGCAAGAGTCGGGATTGAGTATAGCCGTACAACTGTAACTGCATACACAGCACGACGACTATACCCCATTGCACTCCCCTCCCTTACGCACAGAAAAATGTAATGTGTTTAACTCTACAGAATCTTCTCTTTCATTTGATACCCATACTATTTTTTTAAGTATATTGCACTGAAATTTTTAACTAATTTTTTGGGTTCTTTTAAAAAATCCTGACGTCAGAGAGAAAAATTAAGAACGCAATTTTACTATATTTGCCTCTTGGTTGGCGAATATATTGTTTTTTTTTTTTTTGTGCAAAATTGCTTGTCGCAATTCGTCGTTTAAAGTACAAAACCGCGTATCAACAAAATGCAAAACCGCGTATCAAAATAACGCAAAACCGCGTATGTGAGGTTGTATAAATTATTTTCTAGAGAGTAAAAACACTCATATTTCAAAATGGTTCTCTTTTTTTTATAAAGCAATCCCATTTTTGGCTAGTATATTTCAGGACGAATGGATAAAGATTGAGCCAAGAGCTTGTGCGAGCAAATCCAATTTTTGGCAGCAAATGAAAGTTATGTGGTTTCGCAGAATAACGATACGCGGTTTTGTACTTTAAACGACGATATGCATGTTATAAATCTAAAAAATGTTGTATTAAATAATCTATGCCCATGTATGTAAATTTACTTTTATTTGTTGATTAAAATGCTGCCCTAATATATTATTTATATGCATATGTACATACATACATACATACGACGATATGTATATGGAGCTATACATTTATAAAAAAAATATTAAATGAACAAAAGAAATATAGCCAAAACTGGTCAACATAAAGCGTTTCTATTATTGCCACCAGCGTAAATTACAAATCCCAGGCAAATAATCCCGGGATTCTCGGGACTTAAAAAAGACCGGGAACCCGGGATCCCGCGGTCTATATTTTTCCCATGTTTTCGCGAATATAAGATCTGCTTCATTTGAAATTAGACAGCACTATACATAGCATAACTTTGTTATCGACTACTCGATCAGCCGTTTGTTTAGTGTGCTGATTTTGCTATCGTTGTTTTTTATTACAGTTAATTTTCATATGCGTAACTTTAAAAATAAGTGATGTGGAGAGCAGGGCTGCCACTTTGGTAAACTATTACCAAATTTGGTAGAAAAAATGTGGGTTGGTAAAAAGGTAAATTTGTTCTCATTTTGGTAGATTTTTGTTAAAGTAATTTTTGTGCACTTTAAAACTGTTCGTTTTGGCTTATTTTTAACCGACTTCCAAAAAAGGAGGAGGATATCAGTTGATCGGAATATTTTTTTTTTTTTGTTTTTTTATGTATGTTACCGCATAACTTTGGACCACGTCAACCGATTTCGATAAATGTTTTTGCATCGGAAAGGTAGTATCTCAGAGGTGGCCCCTGGTTTAGATCCGATCATTGGATCATGAAATATATATATATTTTTTTTAAGTCGGTTTTTTTTTGCTAAAAATTACTTGTTCGTAGTTATCTTTAAATTCCGCATTATCCCGAGCTTCGCTCGGAAAACAATCCACCCGAAAATTTTGCATCCGCCCATAGCAAATACAGGGAAACCAAAAAGTCTGATTAGAAATTTCTTTCTATAAGTATAGTCTATTTAATTTAATTAATTTTCAAACGCTTTATATTGTGTCCTATTAAAAACTCATTTTACTGTAATACTGAGAAGCTTTTGATTGCCTAAATATTTTAAATGAGTCTTTAAATAAAACTAAAAAAGAAAAAACTCAAAAGTCCGGTGGCAAAAAAAAATTTAAATAACGGGAATTTTTCAATGGTAATAAAACTGTTTACCCAAAAACTTTCTAAAAATTTTCAGGGAAAAGCTCGAAATTTTTGACGCAAATTTGTTGAATTCTTCTAAATTATAGCTTTGATCCTTGATTTTTATGATTTTGGTTAAAGCGCAAACAATATTCTTTTACAAAAAAAGTAAAAGAAAATACTTGAAAAACATTGTGAATATTAAGAAAATAAAAAGCGGTTTTTTGATACAATGCATTTGTCTATAAAACTCCAGTTGTAGTTTTTTGTAGCGGCTACACCAACCCCGCCCAGATGGGCTAGTTTCGTTGGTGCCTTTAGTTTCATCATTTCTGTTTTTGGTTGAAGGAAACCGAGAAGAAGCCATTACTATGATCTCAAATATCATATCATTGGTTACATAAAAAGTTCCTTAATAAAAAAATGCATTTTTATTGATTTAACTCAAAAAAGAACAAATCTATAGTTTTTATTAAAATAACTAAAAAAAAGTTATTGGTAGATATTTTCCAGATTTGGTAGATTTTTTCAAAGTAAATGGTAAATATTTTTGTTCGACAGTGGCAGCCCTGGTGGGGAGCAAAGAACTTCAGCAAAGAAAATTGATTTTGGACTAATTCATGCGAAATCCACACCTCTCCCAATACCGGTTAGTAAAATTGCTGAAAATTGGAAGGTCGACGGTACAAAATGTGTTGTCAAATATCAAGAAAAATTGCAGCATTTAGAGAAAGGCGGAACCGGGCGGAAAATCAGGCACTCTAACTTAAATAGTGGAGAAGGATGTTCCAAGGATTTTGAAACGGAATCCGAATCTCTCTGAACGTGTTGTTGCACCTGGAGTGTTGTTCTGAGAGCCTGTATTGTTTTGGCCTGATTTGGCAACAAGCCATTGTGCAAAAAAGCGCAAGAGTTTTATACACAAAATGGAATCAACATTGTACTAAAAGAGGCCAATCCTCCGAACGCTATTGGGCCTCTATGAAATCGAAATTAAAAACAAAATGCACACCTTCAAGAATAACGCAGTTCCGCAGAATGTGGCGAAAATAGGCTCAATCGATCAACGAAAGCGATGTCCAAGTATTAATGGCGGGTGTCATCTCTAAAGTACGGGTATTTTGGCGTGGAAATTAATTCTAATAATATTTGTAAATCTTTCATCTAAATAGAAATAAAAGAAGGTTCTAAAAAAGTTTCGACTGAATTATTCATATTTAAATTAGTTTTTTTGTTACTTAATACCTGCCAGATTTCAACTGAAGCAGATCTTATTAATTTGTGTGTGTGTACTTGGAATGTTAATCCCGGGATCCTAGTACACGCACAAATTAATATATTCGCGAAAACATGGGAAAAATATAGTAAACCTGCGGTTTTAGTTTGTACTCTCACTTTGAAATTTCAAAATATGATTGATTCAAAAAATGATTAAAAAATGTCAGTGCAGTGTAGAATAACAGTGTGGGTATGAAATAAAAGAGGAAATCCTGTAGAATTAAAAATATATTAAATTTTTTGGTGCATAAGGACGAATGGGTATGGAAAATTTCCTTTTGAACTTTTATCCTTGAATTTCCTTGAATTTAGTCCTTCCATTTTCAATAATTAATCGTCCGTGCAAACCAAAAAAATTTTTACTGTTTTTCAATTCTACAGAATTTTCTCTTTCATTTGGTACTCATATTATTATCGTACATTCCACTAATTTTTTTTTATAACTTTTTGAATTAATCATATTTTTTAAATTCCAATGTCCGTTAAAAAAATCCATTGTTTCGTGAGTACATATATTGATTGCTTCGTGTGTTTGGAATTTTTTTTTGTTTTTATCGCACGGTCTTATTTGTTACGATATTATATATATCGTTGGCTTAGTTCGCAAACGTGCTAAGTCCACTTTTTATGTAAATTGAGATTTTGATGCAGTAAGATAGCATAACTGAAAATACATCATTTCCAAAAAAGAAAATTACCGTAATGTCGTTTTTACTTGTTGTTATGCATTGGTACGCAAATGTGCTAAGTCCAAAAAAATCAAAAAAATATATATACACGTCTGTCTGTGTACACGATAACTCGAGATATCTCAACGAAATTTGGTATGTATGTTGCCCTTTATCCAAGGTAAGTTGGTATTAAAAATGGGCGAATCTGAATGTAACCACGCCCATTTCCGATATAAAGGTATTTTCTAAAGATGCAAAAACTACGATATTTCAGTAAATATTGGATGCAAATTGTTCAAAATTAGTATGTGAAGTAGAATTTTTGTAAAAAATATTATTGTGGAATTTTTGGAAAATGGGCGTGAACCCGCCCACCTATTATGAAAAGCTGCATCTCATTAGCCCATTCACCAAACTCGGTACGAGCCTTATTTAGGGTCTAGCTAAGAAATCTGTAGAAAATCTAATTCACTTAAAATCGATGATCGCGATAACCACTCAGCAGAAAATTAGATTATGATACATTTTTGGATAATGGGCATGGCGCCGCCCACTTATGACCACAAATTTGTAACTCGGTAACCGATTTATCAATTTCTACCCAACTCTGTCCACTTAATAAACCTGGTACGGAAAAGCAATTCGTTTATAATTATTCAAATCGGACCAAAATTACATTCGCTTCCCGTATATCTAACGGTAAATATCAGATCTCTTAATCTCTTAACAATAAATAAGACTGCGTGACACCGCCCAGTTTATGACTACAAGGCGTATTTCGGTAGCCACTTTAGCGATTTCTAATAAACGTGGTTCAATTATTTCATTGAGTTTAACTCAGGATATTATCGAAAACGTTTGAAATCGGGAAAAAGCCCCTGCTTACGACAGTATGTAATACCTGCGTCGGGTAGATAAAGTTCGGTTTCGCCCACACTTTACCTCTTTACTTGCTTTTAATTATTTCCTTTTATAAATGGTACATAAATTTACGACTTAAAATAGTTATTTTTGTTAATAGCAATGAAATAAAACTGTATTAGGTTATAATTCATTTTAAAACAATAAAATATATTTAAGGTAAACAATTAAATCTTTTAACAATAAAAAATAATGGAAAAAAGGTTGATAGAATAAAATCTTAAAGAGAAAATGTGGTAAGTCCTAAAAGAGCCTATAAGTCTGCAACAGCTTTATTTTGAAATTGGCCGATTATTGGTACTAAAACAAGACGAACTAAGGAATAAAACTGCATTTACAGATTAGAAAAATATTGAAAACAAAAAAAGTTAGACGGTTTTTTGTCCCTCCTGAAAAATAAAAAAAAGGACCTAGCACGTTTGCGAACTAAGCCAACGATATGTATATTATATATAAGTACTAGCGTACCCGGCGAACTTCGTCTTGCTCAACATATATTTTTTGTTGGACCATTGTGGTACAATGCTTTAATCAACTTCAGAAGGCATATCTTCCATTGCCATTTTCCATATACTCAACAGTGCGGCATGTCGAAGTAATTGGGCATTAACGGATGCAGATCGGGATTCGGCTTTTATGAATTCGCGACGCAAGCATTCAAAGCTCTTGATTAACTTGGGCGCGTTGCTTAGGATTTTGATGTGCACTGCTAATCGCCAGTCTTTGTAAATTGCGGTTGCGTGAGCCTTATCACGAGTTTAATTTTTCCCCAACCGGTTCACTTTTCACTTTTGGTTTCCATGTATTTATTATGGGCGGATGAAAAATTTTCGGGCGAATTTTTTTTCGGGCGAAACTCAGGATAAGGCTGAATTCTGATTGGCGAATGCTTTACGGACACTGAAAGTACAACGCCGATAAATTCTAACTATCTTCGAAGCAATCGAAACATATTCGCAAAAGAAATGTGCGCGCCAAATATTCTCACTCAGCCTTATCGTGGGTTTCGCACAAAACAAATTCGTCCGAATTTTTTTCATCCGGCCGTAGTGAATACACAGAAACGAAAAGTGAAAAATGAACCAGTTCGAGGAAAACGAAACTCATGATAAACGGATTTTATGTTATTAATCCGAATTCCATCATACAGTTACTCTCATCTAACCTAACCTAGCCTACATAATTGTTTAGCTTTGATACAATAAAAAAATGTTTTCAGTTTTCCTTGGACATACGAAAATCTCAACTATAGAGGTAGATGTCGCCCTACGCATTATGCTTTTTTATAGGAACTTTGCAAAGCAAAGGTTTTATGGTGTCTGGACACACAACATTGAAAGTTTGTCAATTAAATCTAATGCTTTGCATTGCATGCGCCCCACGCTTTTCCTTTTCAATCTCATGAATTGTCTATAATGACTTTTGCTAAAATTTCAAAATTAAAAGTTATCAAAACAAGTTCTATGAGACTGAGAATTATTATTTTCTACTTTTTAGTCCATTTATGAAAGCGTTGTATATTAGAAAGTTTTTTTAATATTTTTTTTTTTTAATAAATAACTAAATTTGCGTTCAAAATGAGATATCATTCGTTGAATTTTATAAAATATTAAAGGAGATATCGTTGGGTAACAAAAAAATACGTTTTAAAAATAAGTATATAGATACCTACATGTGTATGGGTCATTCCATACAATATTTACACCTCAATATATTTTTGGGGTCAAATATATTTTTTTATTTTCTTTATCGAAAAAAATACACAAATTTTTTTATTTCGTAATGATATTCGAAAATACCGAAAGAAAATCACGATATTTTGAACTCACTGAGAAGTATCTTTTTTTTAATTGTTTGTAGTTAATAAACTAGTAGCCGGAGAAAATCAGTTAAGGTATCAGCATGTGCGTAATTACCTCGGCTTTCCATATGAGATAGATTAAAATAAAAAATTTTTGCATTAAACAATTGCATTTTTTATTTTTTTATTAACTATTCCACGATCGACTTTTATTTTTTCCCCCCTGAATAGTTTTCAAACTTTACATAAAGTGCGTACATAAATTTTCATAAAGTGTATGTACGCAGGTATGAAAAAACTCGTAACTTCTACGGTTTTGGTGTTTCCATTCTAAATTTTTTACAGCGTACTCTTAAAGTATGTGTCAATGTTATTGTGGCTTATTAACATTTAATTTTTTTAATATTTTTATTGAGCTTTGTACCACGAATATATTTATTAGGAAAAATTTAAAAAGCAACAAAGTCTAAACGGTAGAAGCTACTTCGGAGATCACCACATCTCCTCATCAGACTTCTTTTTCTAGACTTCAGCAGGGATCGAACCCGCGTCATCGATGTGCAAAGTTAGAAGCATTAACGACTGAGCTATGCACACCCCGTAAATTCGTATTGCTAATTCATTTCCTTATTAATCCTACTGATATCAAGTGCAGCTGATTTGCCGCTATTTAAACTTGACAGCGTGGTTGTTGTTGTCAATTCTATACATGCATTTGCTTTATTAGTTTCTCTAAATTACCTTTATATGGGATGGCGTGGTTATTGTCCGATTTTAAAAATTTGCAGCCATTTGGTATGTTGTACCAAAGCCAATAACCGTACAAAGCTTGGTGGAAATTAGTGAAGCGGTTACCGAGATATACACATGTAATCATAAGTGGGCGTGGCTACGCCCATTTCTAAAAATGTATAATATTCTTATTTTTCGTCTAAAATTCATTGCATTGCATTTTGAGTAAATAAGCTTCAGTAGTTACTAAAATATTGCAGTTTTCGTCTTTATGAAAACTACCGTTATAAGAGAGGTAGGCGTGGTTATTTCTCGATTTTGCCCATTTTCAATACCATCCGTCCTACGGTGAAAAGAAGTACACATACCAAGTTTCGTTGAGATATCTGAATTTTAACTAGAGTTATCGTGTGCATAGGCGGACAGACGGACGGACGAACGAACAGACAGTCACCGCTTAATCAATTTCTTTCTTCATTCTGATCATTTATGTATACATTTGTCTATATCTATGTATCTCGATTCGTTTTGCCTGTTACAAACAACACAAGTGCGCTCGGGTATAAAGATAACTTGTCCGTCTGCAACCCGGATTTATCGATTAATAATCATAATAATAAATTGGCGCTTACACATATGTATGTTAGTGTTTGGCCGAGCTTCTCCTACGACATGTGGCGTGTTTTGATGGTAATGCTTTGAGGAAATCGCCAACGGCTCTGATGTTGATTCCAGTGTTTGTAGTGATGTGGATAACCAAACGATGTGGAAATAGAGAAATATTTACAGCTACCCCTTATACCCCGACAATAAGATCCTTTAATTTGATGGAAGCATAGTGGCAAAGAATTTCCAAGTTTGTTTACACTGGCAATAAAGTATCTCTGCGAACCACTTCCCTAGGGATGAAACGATGCGAGTATATAGTACATATAGTACAAGTATGTACTCGATACTTTTCGTACGATACCAAGTAATCTTGGTGTTGATACTTTCGAACCAAGTACCCAATACTAAATTTGTCTTCGGGAATTTTTCGCCCAACTGTTTAGGAGTGGACTGGATGAATGTTCAGTGCAGACATTTTAACGAGATGTTAAACTCACTGAGTACAGTATATTTTGCTTAGCTGCCCGTCCTTCTTTGCACGTAAAACTTGTGCGCTTAACAGAAAAAAGCACTTAAGGGTATTTTCTTTACTACTTCAATGTGGAAGGTATCCGAGTCCCTATGAAACCAAATAATGAAGGAGCACTTCCCACGTAGAAATTACTGAAAGCGAAATTTTTTTCCGAATGGTATTTTACTATCTATATAACTACATAAAATGATGAAGCTTGTAAAATAAGGGTAAGTGCAGAGCCAGTGCAGGTAAACGTAATAATTTATTTGATAATTGATAATAGTTGCATAATTTTTAAGGCAGGTATCGCTAATGTGCAGGTATGTTGAATGCATCTATCAAAGTATTTTCTCTATAAAGGTTAAAAATAAATAATATGAAAAATAACTTTTTAATATACAACGCTTTAATAAATGGACTAAAAAGTAGAAAATAATAATTCTCAGTCCCATAGAATTTGTTTTGATAACTTTTGATTTTGAAATTTTAGCAAAAGTCATTATAAACAATTTATGAGATTGAAAATGAAAAGCGTGGAGCGCATGCAATACAAAGCATTAGATTTAATTGACAATAGTCAAACTACATAACATAGACCTAAAATTTCTACAGAGAAAGTACAAATTTGAGATCGATATTAAGCGGTCTTTATTCATATATCCACATACATACATATATTATTCTTCATATCAATTCTGATCTATTACATGCGCCCCACGCTTTTCATTTTCAATCTCATAAATTGTTTATAATGACTTTTACTAAAATTTCAAAATCGAAAGTTATCAAAACAAATTCTATGGGACTGAGAATTATTATTTTCTACTTTTTAGTCCATTTATAAAAGCGTTGTATATTAAAAACGTTTTTTTTTATTTATTTTATACTTTTTAGTCTTGTCTGTATTAAATTTTGCAATAGATATTCAGCCTTATCATGAGTTTCATTTTCCCTGAACCGGTTCACTGTTCACTTTTGGTTTCCATGGTTTTACTATGGGCGGATGACAAATTTTCGGGTGAATTTTCTTTCAGGCGAAACTCAGGATAAGGCAGATTAAAATAGTTCACCGATATTAACAGATTGGTGCACACACATTCATATACATATGTATGTACGTACATACGAGCACCAATTAATTTCATTTAAAGAAATGGCGCCCTATGCACTGGACTTTTTTATAGAAACTTTGCAAAGCAAAGGTTTTATAGCTGCAAATGGTGTCTGGACCAGGGACGTGAACCGGATTTGAACCGAACCGGTTTTGAACCGGAAAACCGCTTTTTTCTATTAATTAACTGAACCATTAACCGAACCGAAATTTTCCACAAATGTTTGATCCGAACCGAAAACCGAACCACTTTCCATAACGGTTTAAAGGTTCGTTTCAACCAATTTTCAATAGATAAATGTACTCACTTTTTTTCTTTTTGTTAAACATGGAAATACCTACCTTGTTTGTTTACCATGTGACAATATATAATGTAAAGGCAATCCATCTCATTTGACAGGCACTTGACACTTAACCTTGCGCGTTGTTGCACTTGATACTGGACACTTGAACTTGCGCGTTATTTTTTTTTTGTTTTTCGAACCGCTGAACCTAATCGAAACTCCGGTTCAAAGACCGAAAAAACCGCTTTGACGAACCAATCCAAAAGTGCCAAAACAGTTCGAACCGCTGAACCGAACCGACCAAATTTGTCATCCGGTTCACGTCCCTGGTCTGGACACACAACATTGCAAGTTGATAAAAGCGTTGTAATAATGCCGCTGATGCGCATTTTAGGGTAGGTGTATTAAGTGTGCACTTAAGCATAAAGGCAGCAAAGCAAAATATACTGTAGCTCTATTAGACCACGTGATATGACAGATGCTTAATGCGTGTTTTGATAACGCGCACTAGCAACTAAACGCATTTCCTCGCGTGCAACGCGTGTTAAGGTGTTCTTACACGATATGTACATATATGCATCTGTAAATTTGACTTTTTCAATACATATGTAATTGCGCATGTCTGTCAAATTCACAGTCTTTATTAAACTGTTTAAAATTGCGATCTTTCAAAACGAAATAAACTAAACTCAGATGATTCTACCTGTGTGTCAGATGAAAATATAAACATTTGTTTTTCGTATGTACGTGCATCTGCTTTGTACAGAAACAAATATAATTTGCCTTTACACAATATGTTGCCATTTCCATATGTAAAAAGTGGCATGTACACATGCAAATACATATTGTGCAAGAACACCTTTAGCATGTGCAGACCTTGAACGAAAGGCTAGGAAATACGTGTAATTGCGTCTGTCACGTGACCAGGGTCTTATTCTTCGTGCTGAAAATACCAAAGATAGCAAAGTCTTCCTATGTTATTGAAGTAAAGAAACAAAGAAGAAAAAGAGAATGGTACAAAGTTGACTACAAAAAAACAATTCTCGTAGATGTCAAATAGAAAAATTGTTCTAGCTCTAGAAGAAAATTATTCATATTTAATTCAGCAATTTTTATTGACCTTGAGGCCGTTTTTAATGAAAACCTTATTGTGTAAAAGCAACAATGATTTGAAAAAATGGTAGAAGTGAGAGCTATTTCGGAAATCACCACATTTCCTGATCAGACATCTTTCAGTTGGATTCGAACCGACGATCCCACTGACTTAGCCAGTTGCCTACGCACTGTGCTAAGTTCGCCTTGTAAATTATCGTTGCGTTTTCTCCCTTTTTCATTTGTTATGCCAACACAATCAAGCGCAGCTATTCCGCTGCTATTCACACTAGATCATGTGGATGTTGGTTTTGTTGGTTTTTGTTAATAATTCTATTTTTAGAATGTTTAACTTTTAGGTGTGCTCGTCCTTAAGTTATTAGTTTTTGTTATTTTATGGCCTTATAACAATTATATTCAACAATTTTTATTGAGCNGATCAGACATCTTTCAGTTGGATTCGAACCGACGATCCCACTGACTTAGCCAGTTGCCTACGCACTGTGCTAAGTTCGCCTTGTAAATTATCGTTGCGTTTTCTCCCTTTTTCATTTGTTATGCCAACACAATCAAGCGCAGCTATTCCGCTGCTATTCACACTAGATCATGTGGATGTTGGTTTTGTTGGTTTTTGTTAATAATTCTATTTTTAGAATGTTTAACTTTTAGGTGTGCTCGTCCTTAAGTTATTAGTTTTTGTTATTTTATGGCCTTATAACAATTATATTCAACAATTTTTATTGAGCTTGAGGCCGTTTTTAATGAAAAACTTATTGTGGAAAAGCAACAATAATTTGAACAAGTAAGAAAGCCTAAGTTCGGGTGGAGCCGAACATTAAATACCCGGCGCAAGTATTAAATATAAGTTTTTTCACCTTTCCGAAAGGTACCGATAGATGGTAAGCCGGGGTGTATCAATTTTGAGTAACTTAGCGTCCTTAAATTTCGAAATATTGCAGTTTCAAGCATTTTTGAAATTTACCGTTATATGAAAAGCGGCCGTAATTTTAGTCCGATTTCAATAATTTTCAACATTTTGCTTTTATGTGGCAAGCACAATAAAAGTACCGAGTGTGGTACAAATTGGTAGAACGGTTACCGATATACATATGTATATGTGATCATAAGTGGGCGGTGCCACGCCCATTTTCCGAAATTTTACCATAAGCGTATTTCTTGGTAAAGAATTTTTGCAACTATCAATTTTGAATAAATTATCTTTAATATTTACTGATTTATCGAGGATTTCGTATTTCTCTAAATTACCGTTATATGGGATGTGGGCGTGGTTATTGTACGATTTTAAAAATTTTCGGCCATTTGGTATGCTGTACCAGGGCCAACAACTGTGCAAAGTTTGGAAGAAATTGTTGCAGCGGTTACCGAGATATACACATGTAACCATAAGTGGGCGTGGCTACGCCCATTTTCAAAAAAATTTTAATAATCNTTTCTCCCTTTTTCATTTGTTATGCCAACACAATCAAGCGCAGCTATTCCGCTGCAATTCACTTGATCATGTGGTTGTTGGTTTTGTTGGTTTGTGCTAATAATTCTATTTTTAGAATGCTTAACTTTTAGGTGTGCTCGTCCTTAAGTTATTTGTTTTTTGTTATTTTTTGGCCTTTTAACAATTATATTCAACAATTTTATAATGAGCTCGAGGCCATTTTTTAAATGAAAATTTATTGTGGAAAAGCAACAATAATTTGAAAAAATGGTAGAAGTGATAGCTATTTCGGAAATCACCACATTTCCTCACCAGACTTCTTTCAGTAGGATTCGAACCGACGATCCCACTGACTCAGCCAGTTGCCTACGCACTGTGCTAAGTTCGCCTTGTAAATTATCGTTGCTTTTTCTCACTTGTTCATTTGTTAAGCCAACACAATCAAGCGCAGCTATTCCGCTGCTATTCACAGTTGATCATGTGGTTGTTGGTTTTGTTGGTTTTTTTTAATAATTATATTTTTAGAATGTTTACCTTTTAGGTGTGCTCGTCCTTAAGTTATTTATTCACCACATTTCCTCATCAGACTTCTTTCAGTAGGATTCGAACCGACGATCCCACTGACTCAGCCAGTTGCCTACGCACTGTGCTAAGTTCGCCTTGTAAATTATCGTTGCTTTTTCTCACTTGTTCATTTGTTAAGCCAACACAATCAAGCGCAGCTATTCCGCTGCTATTCACAGTTGATCATGTGGTTGTTGGTTTTGTTGGTTTTTTTTAATAATTATATTTTTAGAATGTTTAACTTTTAGGTGTGCTCGTCCTTAAGTTATGTGTTTTTTGTTATTTTATGGCCTTATAACAATTATATTCAACCATTTTTATTGAGCTTGAGGCCGTTTTTAATGAAAAACTTTATAACGAAATAGCTATCACTTCTACCATTTTTACGAATTATTGTTGCTTCTTTTTGGTTGTTTGTGTTTCCGACAGGGTAGGAGTATGATGTATTGTGGAACGATTTTCCGTCATTCCTTGTCAAATTTGGTTTGGAGACAAACCGGTTTCGGCGTTGTGCCATCTTCAGTGTAATTTTTCGTTCGAAGATGGCACAACGCCGAAACCGGTTTGTCTCCAACCCAAATTTGACAAGGGATGACGGAAAATCGTTCCACAATACATCAATTATTGTTGCTTTTCAACAATAATTGTTTCATTAAAAACGGCCTCAAGCTCAATAAAAATTGTTGAATATAATTGTTATAAGGCCATAAAATAACAAAAAACATATTAATATTTAAATTCATATCCTACTGAATTGCTTTTCAGAATTTATATTGGTAAAATTTTATCCGCATAATTTTGTTTCTATACTCTTCACACCTCATATGTGAAATTCTACGAGGTGATGTAATAAAGAGACATTTTTGAAACTATCGTATATAAATTTTTACCCCTTAACTTTTGTACATAATGGTAAATTTCCACTACACTGAAATCTGCAATTTTGCCAAATCTTTCCAAATATGTTTTCATGATTTCAATGTCTTGTACTTGCTTTTCTGTCTTTGTGCTTAAGTGCACTTTTAAGATACCTACCCCGAAATGCGCATCAGCGTCATTATTTTTAACATTTATAAGAACACTGCTCCGATACTTGCATTCAACATACCTGCACATTAGCGATACCTGCTGTGGTAAATCATTTAATTTCATTATTTACATCTACCTTAAAATATTTTTTTTATTTTTCAATAACTCTGTAAGGCAATTCATATGGATGTTGAAGAGAATGCTTGTTAATAATGCGAATAAAAACAAATTGGCAAGTTTGTAAATCTTTTGGAACATAAATTCCTGAATCGGAATTTTTGTGATGTTTTAAATTTTAATTAAAGTTTTTAAAACGTTCCCGTAAACTTTCTAAAATTTCGCCGGAAGTAACATTTTCTGTAGTTGGCACAACAAGTTCTCCAGGTAGACGCAAATTTTGGCCAAAAAGCATTTCAGCTGGAGTGGCTGCAATATCTTCTTTGTACACTGAACGCAAACCAAGAAGAATCATCGGTAGCTCATCGTACCAATCTCTAGTTCCATTCCTAGCCAAAATTGAAGATTTCAATTTTCTATGGAATCGTTCCACAATACCATTACTTTGAGGATGATAGGAAGAAGTTGTGATATGATAACTTCCAAGTAATTTAGTAAGTTCCGAAAATAATTTGGACGTAAATTGAGTACCCTGATCCGTCGTGATTTCTAAAGGCACACCGAAACGCGAAACATATTCATTAAAAAATTTATTTGCAACTGTCTGTGCAGAGATATCCTTTAAAGCGTATGCTTCCGGCCAACGAGTAAATCTATCCATAGTTGTTAAAATGTAGCGGTAAGCGGTCCAACAATATCTAAAGGTATATGTTCAAATCTGCTCTTCGGAAATGGAATTGTGCTCACAGGAGATTTTGTGTGCCAATCAACTTTAGATTTCTGGAAACTTATACATCCTTTTGACCATATGTTTATCTCCTTGTTCATACAAGGCCAATAATACTTCTTCACAATTAATCGGCGTGTAGCCTTGGTACCAGGATGAGCAATTCCATGTAACATATCGAACACTGTCCTGCGCAAATTATTTGGAACGAAAGGTCTAGGACTTTCTCCTGACACTTCACACCAAATATTAAAATTTAGAATAGGAATTTTAATTAAATTAAGATTTTGAAACGTTTGTCCAGAAATAAGTTTATCAAGTTCACTTCCTGTTGCTGTTCACTCTGTAAAATTTTGAAATTAAGTGAATTTTTAATCGCATCTACTTCAAACGCACGAGATAACGTGTCAGCTACAATGTTAGCCTGTCCTTTTATATACTGTATGTCACTAGTAAACTGTGCAATAAACTCAAGATGTCTTGTCTGTCTTGGACTACGCTCAGTTTTGGAATTTAGAGCAAAAATCAAGGGTTTGTGGTCAGTAAAAACCGTAAACTGTCTTCCTTCTAATAAATACCGAAAATGTTTAATATCCAAATAAATTGCTAAAAGTTCCCTGTCAAAAGCACTATATTTATTTCATTTCTGCTGGAGAGAGTTTCTTTGAAAAGAACGCAAGTTGTTCAGACTTATTATTGAAATGCTGCTGTATGACAGCACCAATTGCCGTATTGGATGCATCTACCGTTAAAGAAAATTGTGCATCTTTGCTAAAATGATTTAGCAAAGTCTTAGATGCAAACTTCTTTTTAATGCATTCAAAAGCTTTAATGGATTTGTCATCCCAAACCAAAATTTTGTCTCGCTTTTTACTTGTTTTATTAATTAAATCATATATAACTCCAGTAAACTCAGCTAATTTTGAAATATATCTATGGTAATAGTTAACCATACCAATAAACTTTTGCGCTTGTTTTATTGACTTCGGTCGTTCAAANAATTAATTAAATCATATATAACTCCAGAAAACTTAGCTAATTTTGAAATATATCTATGGTAATAGTTAAACATACCAATATACATTTGCGCTTGTTTTATTGATTTCGGTCGTTCAAAATTGCGAATCACTTCTACTCTGTTTTCAGAAGGCTGTATCCCTGCCTCAGATAAACAATGTCCTAAAAAATCTATACTTGAAACGCCAAAAACACATTTTCTTGGTGTGACGTTCAAACCATACTCAGACAAACGCTCGAAAAGTACTCGTAGATCCTTTAAATGTTGTTCTTCACTCTCACGTGTGACTAGCAAATCATCAATATACGCGAAAACAAAATCTAATTTACCTACTACTTCGTTGATGAATCTCTGAAACGTTTGCGCTGAGTTCCTCAGCCCGAAAGGCATTCGGGTGAACTCAAACATACCGAAAGGAGTAGTAATCGCCGTTTTAAAAATGTCGTCTTCTGTCATTGGTATTTGGTGATACGCTCTAACTAAATTTAGTTTTGAAAATATATTTTTATTCTTAAGGTTCATATTAAAATTGTGAATATGAGGCAAGGGATAACGATCCGGTACAGTCACAGTATTAAGTCTTCTAAAATCACCACAAGGACGCCAGTCATTAACTTCTTTCTTTGGTACTAGATGAAGTGGAAATGCCACGGATGAATTTGATGGTCTACAAATCCCTGTTTTAACTAAAAAATCTTATTCAGTTTCAGCTACTTTAAATTTGATAGGATCTAAGCGCCTTGGCTTAGAAAAAGGAAGGTTTCCTTCTGTGAACGGTGGTGCCTAACCGGTTTTGAGTAATCTGGCTCAGAAATAAGGGAAGGAATTTCGTTCAATAATTTTGTATATTGATCATCTACTGAAAAAATTTTCGGAAGAGGGACATTGCAAAAGTACGAAATTGTGTTAACTGATAGATTTGTTAACGGATCTACTAAACACTTGTTTTTAATATCAATGAGAAGTCCAGATTAACCCAAAAATCAGCTCCTATAATCGGCTTTGCAATATCAGCAATAAAAAATGTAAAAAGGAATTCACGCCTCAAACTTAAATTAACATTCAAAAGTTGTTTTCCCGTATGTAACAATAGCTGTAACATTAGCTGCAGTTAAAATAATATCTGTAGATTGTTTTGTAAATGAGAATTTTGAAACCGGAATTACCGAAATTTCTGCCCCACTATCAATTGAAAAATTCAATTTGTTTTCTTTGTCAAATACAAATAAGCGACGAGTTGATACCTCTAAATGTCCGTTGTATGTCGCCGCAACAACGGAAGACTCTAGTTTGTTGAACTCTCATTTTTCAAAAAGGCACATGAATGTTCACATTTTCTAGCTTTATTTCCAAACTTGTAGTGATATCTACATAACCAATTCGGATTATCACGGGATTTCAATCGATATCTAACAGGACTTTTAAAACGATTCCTACTTGCTGAACGTCATCTCGAATAATTTTGATTAATTCCTTTCTTAATTTCGTTTAATTCCAAAGATAGTTTTCGAAAATTTTCACAAATCAGCGTTGTTGTCTTAACCAAATCAGGAATAGTCGAATTTTCTCCTTTTGAATTTCGAAAACTATTTACTACTATTTTTTGGTAATTTTCTCATCCAAAGTTTCTTCAAAATTTCCTGGCTAAAATTAGAACCAGAAAGTAACACGAGAGACCGATAAAATTCCGAGGGCTTACGATCACCCATCTCAGAATCAGACAACACTTTATCTAATTTGGCATTCTCGCTTAATTAATGCCTTTCAATCAAAATTTTCTTCAACGCCGAAAATTTATTATTCTCCGGTGGATCTCGAATAAAATCTAAAATTGTCATAATTACTTCCTGAGGAAGTGCAGTAATAATATACTCATACTTAGTTGTTTCTTGAGTAATATTTTTAGTATTGAACTGCATTTCAGCATGAATAAACCATGCTTCAGGACAACTTGTCTAAAACTGTGGAAGTTTGATAGATGTGGCAAAAATTTCATTAGCTATCCGATTGTCAGACGTCGCGTATGGATTGTAAGTTCTTCCTGATGTATGTTATTTTGTAAATCAATAAGCGAATCGTGTAAACTATTTGTTCGTGTAGTCGTATATGTGTCTGGGTGTGGTGAACGAACATAATAATATTTTCAAACAAAAATCTCTAAAAAGGGGGTGTTTACAATTAATAAAATATTGCAAATATATGAAATAATAATAATATATTAAAATTGTACTAAATTATAAAGTCAAAATAATTATCAAACATCTGAAATGGTTAATATGCTGCTTAATGAACAGCACAGTCAAATATGAGCACTGCTGCACTTACCGTCACTTTGTGTTTTCATACGTGGGGAAGCCTTAAAGACCACCTGGAGACTAAAAAGAACCGGATGCTGGTATGACAATGAGTGGGGCGCGGCGAAAATTGCTGGCGGCTGTGTCTTTTCAATGCTACAGGATAGTATGCCACCATTACCTTTGTTGAAGAGATTCTATAATGTTGAATCCCCTAAGACTGAATGCTCGTTTGATTCCATCGCTGAGACCGGACTCAGACATTGTCGAATATTCACTGATGGCTCCAAAACTGACTGTGAAACATTATCTGGGGTCTTTTCCGTGGTTAATAGAGATAAGGTTCACTTTTCTGTAGGAGAATATGTTTCGGTCTTCCAAGCTGAGATACAATTGCAATACTCAAAGCCATGGACTACGTGGTGGAACATAGGTGGAGGGGAAGGAGTTTACGTGACTGCAGTGACAACCAAGCTGCACTTAAGGCATTGACCAGCCCTCTATTTAAGTACTTCCAAACTAGTTCGGCAATGCAAGTCTCGACTAAAATATGATGGTGGACATAACGAGGTTGTTTTACACTAAGTGCCAGGTCACTCTGGAGTACCTGGTTATGAGACATCTGATCAATTGGCCAGAGTTGGCTCAGACCAGGCATTCCTCGGTCTGCAACCAGTTTTAGCACTCCCACCTTCGGCAATCGAAGCCGCCATCAAAAACTGGGTGAATACTTCGCTCAGAAATGACTGAGAGGCATCGAGGGGATGCAGGTGGGCAAAACTCATGTTGCCTTCCATCTCAGAAGGTCTGTCTAATTTTTTGCTCTCACTGAGCAGGCGCCACTGCATACAACTTGCTGAACTGCTGACTGGTCACTTCACGTGGCACAAACACCTGACTGTGGTAGGCGTAAAGGCCCGTCCACATAGAACTTTGGCGTTGCGTTGGCGTTGGCGTCGCTTCAACTGCTGACTATGAATACATGAATTCAAATGCAGCCTTCCACATAGCCAAAATTCGACAACGCTCACGCCAACACAAAGCAAAAATATGGCCAACTCTCAACTTTTCGAGTGCGTCGCTCGTCAGCTNGAGCACTGCTGCACTTACCGTCACTTTGTGTTTTCATACGTGGGGAAGCCTTAAAGACCACCTGGAGACTAAAAAGAACCGGATGCTGGTATGACAATGAGTGGGGCGCGGCGAAAATTGCTGGCGGCTGTGTCTTTTCAATGCTACAGGATAGTATGCCACCATTACCTTTGTTGAAGAGATTCTATAATGTTGAATCCCCTAAGACTGAATGCTCGTTTGATTCCATCGCTGAGACCGGACTCAGACATTGTCGAATATTCACTGATGGCTCCAAAACTGACTGTGAAACATTATCTGGGGTCTTTTCCGTGGTTAATAGAGATAAGGTTCACTTTTCTGTAGGAGAATATGTTTCGGTCTTCCAAGCTGAGATACAATTGCAATACTCAAAGCCATGGACTACGTGGTGGAACATAGGTGGAGGGGAAGGAGTTTACGTGACTGCAGTGACAACCAAGCTGCACTTAAGGCATTGACCAGCCCTCTATTTAAGTACTTCCAAACTAGTTCGGCAATGCAAGTCTCGACTAAAATATGATGGTGGACATAACGAGGTTGTTTTACACTAAGTGCCAGGTCACTCTGGAGTACCTGGTTATGAGACATCTGATCAATTGGCCAGAGTTGGCTCAGACCAGGCATTCCTCGGTCTGCAACCAGTTTTAGCACTCCCACCTTCGGCAATCGAAGCCGCCATCAAAAACTGGGTGAATACTTCGCTCAGAAATGACTGAGAGGCATCGAGGGGATGCAGGTGGGCAAAACTCATGTTGCCTTCCATCTCAGAAGGTCTGTCTAATTTTTTGCTCTCACTGAGCAGGCGCCACTGCATACAACTTGCTGAACTGCTGACTGGTCACTTCACGTGGCACAAACACCTGACTGTGGTAGGCGTAAAGGCCCGTCCACATAGAACTTTGGCGTTGCGTTGGCGTTGGCGTCGCTTCAACTGCTGACTATGAATACATGAATTCAAATGCAGCCTTCCACATAGCCAAAATTCGACAACGCTCACGCCAACACAAAGCAAAAATATGGCCAACTCTCAACTTTTCGAGTGCGTCGCTCGTCAGCTGTTGCAAATAAATAAAATTATGTGAAATATTTTCCTTTTTAATCAAGTGCGGGCAAGAAATATCGTTTTTAATGCAATTATTGATATGAAATATTAATTTATCTGTCGTTAGTATGTTAATTTAGTGGCCCAAGCATTCGCTGCCAAGCGTTCATTGTAGCAAGCATACTTTTAACGTGTGTTCTGTCAAACCAACGCCAACGCGAAAGTTCTATGTGGACCGGCCTTAAATGACAAGTCCATTTGCCCATCTTTCTTTGAAGAAGAGGAGACGGTGGAACACTGTTTGTGCTTCTTGCTTGCTTGTTTATTTGTCATCGATTTTTTAAACTCGTTCTTTTCTCTATTGTCAGTTTCTGAATTAAAATTTTGGCGCAAAAAGCTTAGCCGTTTTAATGTTTTAAGTTTTGTGTTTAAAAAATGTGATAAGTATTTTTCGCCTCACTTTAAAACTGGGAGCGATAAAAATAAAAATGGTGCCATTAACACGAATAAACTATTTTACATATACTCCACGTGCAAAGTCATGAGTGAGCCGAACATTTGATGATGTTATAGTGAAGATAATGTAAATAACTCTAGCGCTCGCAGTGCTCTTAAAAAATATAACTCTTCCGAGTGAGAGAGTATTTTGATGTATTTACGAGCTCTATTTTTTTAAACCTACAAGTGTGCAATTACATTCTTTTTATAAATAAAACAAGAAAATATTTTACTTTTATTTTGGCACTCTGAGTTTAGTGTTTGAATTCACCCGCGATGCAAATTTGCATTGTTAGATCTAATTTTCACATTTAATTTTTTTACGAGCTTTCGGAGTATTTAGAAATGTATCAGCCCCCGAAACCAGTAAATTTTTGAAAGGGGTCTACAAAACAAAAAGTTTGGGAGCCTCTGATTTAGATAAATTGAAAAAGAACTTAATTCAATAATTTCAAAAATAACAAAGTACAAAAATGAACAAAGTACAATAGTAAATAGTATTAACCCTACACCTGCCTTNGTTATAGTGAAGATAATGTAAATAACTCTAGCGCTCGCAGTGCTCTTAAAAAATATAACTCTTCCGAGTGAGAGAGTATTTTGATGTATTTACGAGCTCTATTTTTTTAAACCTACAAGTGTGCAATTACATTCTTTTTATAAATAAAACAAGAAAATATTTTACTTTTATTTTGGCACTCTGAGTTTAGTGTTTGAATTCACCCGCGATGCAAATTTGCATTGTTAGATCTAATTTTCACATTTAATTTTTTTACGAGCTTTCGGAGTATTTAGAAATGTATCAGCCCCCGAAACCAGTAAATTTTTGAAAGGGGTCTACAAAACAAAAAGTTTGGGAGCCTCTGATTTAGATAAATTGAAAAAGAACTTAATTCAATAATTTCAAAAATAACAAAGTACAAAAATGAACAAAGTACAATAGTAAATAGTATTAACCCTACACCTGCCTTAAAAATTTGCAACTATTATCAATTATCAAAGAAAGTATTACGTTTACCTGCACTGGCTCTACACTTACCCTAATTTTAGAAGCTATTATTTATTTTGCTCATTTCGCAGAACAACGAAAACAGCAATCATTTTATTTAGTTATATAGATAATTAGATACCATTCGGAAAAAAATTTCTCTTGCAGTAATTTCTACGTGGTAAGTGCTCCTCCATTATTTGGTTTCATAGGAATTCGGATACCTTCCTCATTGAAGTAGTAAAGAAAATTCGCTTAAGTGCTTTTTTCGGTTAAGCGCACGAGTTTTTCGTGCAAATAAGGGCGGGCAGCTAAGCAAAATATACTGTATCTCAATCAGATTCTAAGACGAACGATTGTTTCCGAAAACAGGGGCAACTATAACTTCATCAAGAAATCAGTTGTTGGGCGAACATTTTAAAGAACTTCTATTCTTGGGAAGTACAACAAGAGAATACTTTTTTCTCTGAAATATTTTACGAATAAATTTTTTCTTAAAAGAGATTAACTTTCTTGTAATCTTTTAAAATGAATTGCCTGCATTAAATACCATTCATGATTAAACATATAGTTTTGCCATGTAATGTTTTTTTTTTTATTTATGTATGTTCACTTCCTTAAATCTTCTTCTTCTTTTAGCTTCTTATTTTGCTTCTTTTGGCCTCGTTCCTTTTTGAAACAATATAACTCTCGCTTTTTTTTTGTTTTTCTACGTAATTTTTATTTTCTGAGCCTATTTGAGTTAGAAAGAATATAAATTTTAACTATGGGTGAATAGCACGTTGAATAGCTTACAACAGTGGCGGATCCATGGGGGGCAGAATATTCGTAGATATCTCATTGTGTGACCTTTGGCAATCGACTAAAATAATATTAAATAGCAATTGATTGATACTTCCCGTTTATATTAAGAAGGAAGTAAAACAATCTTTTTTACGAGATTGAGCCATAAGTTAAAAAGTAATTTCTCCGTTTTTCAAAGATAGCCTCCGAAATCGAGATATGGGCTTTCGAAGTTCGAAATAGGACCTTTGGTAAAAAATTATTTTTAATTATTGTAAGTAAATAACTAAAAAAGTAAAAATGTAGGCGTAGTCCGCCTTGTGCTCTTATTTAAACGGTATATAACTTTTTTAGGTGCCACAATTTTTTTTAAAATCAGTTAATATTTTTTTTTAAATATCTATAAGGTTTTTAATTTTTCGAAGATCTGACCTTTGACCCCCTATAGCATCTGTAATATAAATTTGCACAAAAAAAAGTTATATACCGTTTATATAAGAGCAAAAAGCGACTATGTTTTTACTTTTTTTAGTAGTTGACATACAGTAATTAAAAATAATTTTTTACCAAAGTTCCAATTTCGAACTTCGAAGGCCCTTAGCTCGATTTTGGAGGCTAACTTCGAAAAACGGAGAAACCACTTTTTTAATTATGACTCAATCTCTTAAAAAATGGTTTGGTCCAATACCCAGCCGAGTGCTGTACAGTGCAATTTTTAGAAAAACTTAAAGAAAATACTGATGTTTTTTTTCTTGCTTCGTTCTGTTTCGTGAGTTTTTGGTAACTTCTGCTTGGCCCCTGATCCCTATATTAAAATTAAAGCAGTGCAATTAACTGCCGAGAGAATTTAAAAAATATCTTATGATTAAGGTAAAATTACCCCCTCTGGAACGAGTACTAGTTTTAAAACAATATTATACACTTTTGTAGAAAAAAAGAATTAAGCCGCCCTCTGAACACACGTGAGTGCGATTTTCCTGCAACATCGTGAGCACTTACCAAATTTGCAATTATTGGCCGTATCTGCGTCCGCATAATTGCGCAATGATTGATCAATTTCGTAATTTTTCTGAAAAATTTAAATTTATATCATATAATTATAACACACTGGTGAAAAATGCTTATCAGTTGTTCGAATTCACTGAATTTTCTAAATACTTAATTTTAAATGTTTACTTCTTTTATTGTATTTTCGACTTTGTACTGTTTAACACAGTTGAAAGTCACAGAAAGTTTGAATATTTTCACAGGTTTAGAAAATAACAAAAATTCCAAAATTTTTAATTTTATGAAATTATAAAATTTCTTGAGATTTCTTATTTTTAGGATAATTTCCAAAATTTTAAAAACTTTCGAAACCTGGGGGATTCTAAAAATTTTGGTAAAATGAGGATATTTTGAAATGTAAAAAATTATTGAGATTTTAGAAATTTTTGTATTTTCCAAAATATTGAGAGTTTTTTTATTCTGAAATCCGTTCTGAAATGTAAAGATATGAAACATCAAAAATTTTCGAAAAATTCTTATGTTCATGGTACTTGTGTATAAAAACTAGAAAATTCTTAGAATTCTAAAATATATGAACATTTTTGAAAAATTCCAAAAATTGTCCACTTTTTTGAACATTTATTTTGTGCTTTGTCTACTTCAGTACATACTATTTTAGTATGTTATTCACGATATATGTTGAAAAAATATTCCCCCCAAGAATTGCTGCTGGGTCCCTGGCTTACAATGTTGCTTTCAAATGAGCCCTATCTCTAACTAAATAAAAAATAATTTTACCTGTAAATTTAATTAGCAGAAAGACTTACGTTACAAATAGTTTTTCACCGAAAACACATAGATAATGAAGAGTATAGGAAAACTCTTTATTGTGAAGAAGGCCGAAAATGCTCGAAGAAAACCAGATTTTTCCATTTTTAGCCTGGTGGATTCCGCGACTAAAAGCTTTTTGATATTTTGGACATTACCTTAAAAAATAATGCCGACTTTATTTTCATTAAGAAAGTTAACCCTTAAATATAAACAACCCTTAATTTCATGTTGTGCTTTTTTAATTTAAAGGTGTGTCAGGATTCAGTGAATTTTCATGTTTGAGAGAAGGAGATTGGTGTTAATATTTATATTGTCTGATACCTCAGAATATGTATGACCCAGATCTGCGAAACCTGATTCTTCGATTTGGGACCTATGCTTTTAATTTTATACACTATATATATAGGTGCCCGTGATTTTTTAGTCCCAGATCCGGGTTTTCTCTCGACGGCCCTGTAAGTGGGTATCGATAATTCAGATCCTATATTTTTTAGGTATCGACACTTTCTTTCGATACCTGCATGGTATCGATTCATCCCTACACTTTCCTCAGTGAACTCAAAACGAGTGTTTAGTGCATCGGGTAGTATTTATGTTGAAAATAGAAATAGGTTGTTGACCGGTGATGCGGAAATGCTTCTTTTCATAATGAAAAATATATACACTTTTAACTCCAATTACTAATAAGATACTATTAAAATTGATTATAAAAGTACAGCTAAATTCCGAACCAGTTTTTTAAATTGAATTCTCTATAATCGAAATCCGGAAATCCAGCCGGATTTTAGCCAGTATGCGGCCGGATAGTCGGATAACAGAAAAACGGCCGGATAAACCGGATTCCGGATATCTACCGGATACCCGGCACATTCCTAGCAGTAACTAACTTCAAGTTGATTTATAATCATATAGCAGCCTCCTTGAGATAAACCAAATCTTCACGCTTTTGATACCTTTGCAAATACGTAATTCAATATTAGTTGAAAAATTATCTAAATTTGGGCAATTAACTACTTCAGCATTTAATACTAAGTAATTTTAAATTGGTTGAAAATATATCTGCAAATGAAAAATACTGACTTTGAAGTGCTTTAAGTCCAATGCAAAGTAGTTGACGGACAATCAACTTGTTGCCGTTTTAGCCCTTTGGTGGCTAGATTTAGCTACCACATACTTTTTTTGGCCACATAAATTTAAAATTGCCCCTATTTAGACTTTATTCATACTTGGCAAGAAAAAGTTGCATATGCTTAATTTGTTTTTTTTTGCATTTATGTAAGAGATGAATTTTTAAACTAAGAAATACTTATATGTATATACATATTAGACTGCATCACTCCCCATACAAAAAAAAAATCGGTACTATTTTTCCATTGGAATTATAAAATCTACTATATTTTAAGACGTCCACCAAAATATTTCGGAAAAATATTAAGATGTAAGTGAGCTGGACCGATTTGAAAATACCTCCAAAAATGTTTTTTTTTTATGAATAAAAATAGTTTCTTAAAGATTTTTTTTTGAAAAAATCCCATCAAATGACAAAACGGTTTAAGCTTAAAATATCTGCATAAAAATATTTTAAAAAAAATGTAAAAAAATGTTAAATCGTAATGATGATGCTGTGTTTTTTTAACATTTTTCAAAGATTGGTATAAGAAAAACTTGAATAACTGAACCTAAACTCTTCGGATTTAGACTTAAGAGGTGTCATTGGAAAGGTATTTTCTCACCCTTTTCATTTATTTGCTAATAAACTTATTCAAAGGATGGAAGAGAAAGTTAGGAAAAGCGAACCTCATTCAAAGTTGGATTAAGATGTTTTAGTATTCGAAAAAAAAGATGGGACACGAATGACGTTTCTTTTGGCCAGAAATAAAAACGGTGTGAAAATACCTTTCTACTGAGATCCCATAAGTCTAAATCAGAACATTTTTGGCCCAGTTATTCAAGTTTTTCGTAAATCAATCTTTGAAAAAAGTAAAAAAAACAGCATCAAAAATCTCATTCTTACGATTCCGTTGAAAAGATTTTTAAATATTTTTATGCAGATTTTTTAAGCTTATTCTAATTTGTCATCTGAGGGGACTTTTTCAAAAAGTTCTTTAAGAAACTATTTTTATTCATGAAAAACTTCATTTTTGGAGGTATTTTCAAATCGGTCCAGCTCACTTAAATCTTAATACCGTGTATGTTCTTGTGGTGTGATTGTACCAGCATGCTGGTGTCGTTAGTGGTGAAATTAGCTAAATTTTCTAAGTAAAAAGTATTTGGCGGAAATTTCTTGCACTATATGAGTCAAAGCCGTGTTTGTGGAAGATTACGTTCACGATATTGCAGTTGTGAATTACAAAAAAAAAACAATGTTTAACAAAATGCTAGAAAAATTATGAAATTTCGGCTCTAATCATTTCGATCTTCCTAGACCTCATGTGAAAAGAAATAAATATTGTACCAGCATGCTGGTAAATTATATGCTTCGAGCCTGATGGTACAATCACTTGATGGAACCAGCAGGCTGGTGTCGTATATTTCCCCTTTTATACAAAAAGGTTTTTGGTGGGATAAAATATTAGCTTTTTTTCCAAAGTTCATTGTTTTTATATACCATTACTTATTGAAAATGTTTACGCGTATAATTATATACTAGAGTGCCAGTTACTGTCGAAATTCGACAGTTTTTCTAGTTTTAGAAACCTTGGAGAGGTTTTCTAACTTAACACGTAGCGATACTTATACGGTACAAATTAACTAACCGGAAAATCTTCTGCTAACACGTAACTAATTTTCTTTTTTATCTGAGAAGGTCATTGGAGTACTTCGGCAGGACTTGGAATTGACGCGCTACATTCAAGTTTATCGATAAATTTCAATGATTTGATACATATCGATAGTTTGATGAATTTCAAGAACACTAAAATTTGATAACTCAACAAAATTCGTTAACTCGACCAATTTCGATAACTGTGAAATTCGATGGCTCGATAAATTTCGATAACTCAAAAATGTAAAAACTTTGAATACCTTTATAAATTTTTACTTTTGACATCTCCACATTCCTCGAAAACTATCTAAACATTTTGATAACTCGTAACACTCTGTTAAGACGATTAAATTCGATAAGCAGTGATAAATCGATAAGCTTATATAACGTTGAAATTTCGATAAATCGATATATTTTGAAAATTCCATAAACTTTGCTTTGTTGAACCAACCAATTTCAGTAGGTCAATAATTATATTTATGCACTTACGACACCTCGATATATTTCGTTAAGTCTATAAATAATGATAATTCAATAAATATCGATAACTTGATACATTTCTTTAACTTGACAAATTTCGTTAATCCCACACGTTTTTATAGCTCGATAACTATCCGTAAATTTGGACAACTAAGTTTCAGTGTCTATAAATTTCGACAACTCAGTAAACATTGATCAGTTTGAATAATTCGATACGTTACGATAACTTAATAAGCATGGATAAATTTCGATAATTATAAACTTCGATGATTCGATAAATTTCAGTAACCTTTATGGCTGATTTTATTTCGATTCCTATCTTTTAACCTAATTCTTATGTATTTCTCATTGTCTCCATTTTCGCCTTTATCCCAATTTTCGTCTTTATCTTCAACAAAATGCGAAACGCTTGAATTGAACAGGTTGCAAAAACAACCGTTAACAAATATGGAAATTTTTAAACGACGATTTTCAACCAATTTCGCAACTATAAAAACTCTCCTCATCTACAGAAAATTACTTTCCAACGGTGTTTCTGGTTTTGAAATCGGTAACTTTACCTTGGTCTTCATCTTTGTTTTTATCTTTCACATCTTTGCTTATATCCTTTTCTTTTTCTATTCACGTAGATGAGATGAGGTGCGATGACGTGATAAGATGTGACGTGATTTTATGTGATGTGATAGGATGTCATGTCATGTGTTGTCATATCCTCTGATGTCATGTCATATGATGTCATACCATATGATGTCATATCATGTGATACCACGTCATGTAATGCCATGTCATGTCGTACGATGTCATATCATGTGATGTCGTCATGTGATGTCATGCCATATAATGTTATATCATATCATATAATGTCATGTCACATGATATCGTGTGATGTGATATCATATTATGTGATGCAAAATCATGTGATGTCTCTTCATATCATGTGATAAAATGTGATGTGATGTCATGTAATGTGATCACATTCCATGTTCCGATTAGTGTATCGATAACCCTGTTGATAACTGTGTTGATAAAAATACCGATAACAATATCCATACACATATAGAAAAATACAACGATTGTAAAATCGATTAATTCAGCGATAAATATAACAATCATCAGTATCAGTATCATAACAATATATGTAAATGACTAAATCGAGAAAAAAATCAACTATTTAATCGATTATTATACCGATAACAATATCCATTATTGTATCGATAACAATATCGATTACTATATTGATTATTATATCGATTACAATAGCGGTTATTTAATCAATAACAGTATCGATAACAATATCGATTATTTTATCGATAGCAATATCGATTATTATATCGATAAAAATATCGAGTTTTATATCGATAACAATATCGATCTTCATCCTCATCCTTTTCTTCATATTTATCTTTATTTCTGCATTTTCCTCTTCACCTTTACCTTAAAGTGTTTAAATTTACCTTGATCTTCGTTTTTGCCTGTATCTCTAGGCATCTTTGTTTTTGTTTTTATTCTCAAACCGCTAAACCACTGAGAAGCTTTTCCATGTGAATTATTCCCCTGGAATTTGACAATTTAATCCCAACCAACCAACTGCCTAAAGAAGTTTCACTTCATAAATTCAAGAAATGTTCTTACCCGTTCAGTTACCCTAATTCTTATTTATCCGTCAATGTCTCCATTTTCGTCTTTATCTTCACTTTTTTCTTCTTTTTTTTTGACTTCATCGTTATCATTTATTTCTTCATTTTCATATTTGTCTTTATTTCAAAGCTTAATTTCAAATGCGAAGTGAAACAACATGCGAAACATCCCAAATTGAACATGTTGCAGCAACATCTATACACAAATCGGAAATTTTTAAACGACGGTTTATGCCGTAATTTTCAACCAATTTTGAAACCATAAAAACTCTGGAGAAAAAAGCCTTTCCAATGGTGTTCTTGGTTTGGAAATCGGTTCGGTAGAATCGCCAAACGAACGGAGACAAAATTCATGTTAGCGTATTAATATATAGACTAGAGTGCCAGTTACTGTCGAAATTCGACAGTTTTTCTAGTTTTTAGGAGCCTTGGAGAGGGTTTCTAACTTAACACGTAGCACAACTTATACGGTACAAATTAACTTACCGGAACATCTTCTGCTTTGGAACTAAAACGAAACTAAAATTTTTTTATCTTAGAAGGTCTTTGGACTACAGCAGGACTTAGAATTGACCCGATACATTCCACTTTATCGATAAATATTAATGATTTGATACATATCGATAGTTCGATGAATTTCAAAAACACTAAAATCAGATAACTCAACAAAATTCGTTAACTCGACCAATTTCAATAACTGTGAAATTCGAGGGCTCGATAAATTTCGATAAATAAAAAATGTAAATCCTTTGGATACCTTTAAAAAATTTTACTTTACGAAAGCTATCGAAAAATTTTGATAACTCATTACACTCTGTTAGCACGATAAAATTCGATAAGCAGTGATAAATAAATTAAGTCTATAAATAATGATAATTAAATAAATATCGATAACTTGATACATTTCTTTAACGTGACAAATTTCGATAATCCCACATGTTGTTATAGCTCGATAACTATTCGTAAATTTCGACAACTAAGTTTCTGTATAAATTTCGACTACTCAATAAACATTGATCAATTTGAATAATTCGATACGTTGTGATAACTTAATACGCATAGATAAATTTCGATAATTATAAACTTCGATGATTCGATAAATTTCGGTAACTTTTATGGGAAATTTCAATTCAGTTACCCTAATTCTTATGTATTTCTCATTGTCTCCATTTTCGCCTTTATCTCCATTTTCGTCTTTATCTTCACTTTTGCCTTCTTTTTTTGTCTTCATCGTTATCACTTGTTTCTTCGTCTTCATATTTATCTTTATTTCAAAGTTTAATTTTAAATACGATGTAAAAACTGCGAAACAGCTTAAATTGAACAGGTTGCAAAAACATCCATACACAAATATGGAAATTTTTAAACAACGATTTTAAACCAATTTCGAAACTATAAAAACTCTCCTCATCTACAGAATTACCTTTCCAACGGTGTTCTTGGTTTTGAAATCGGTAAATTTACCTTGGTCTTCATCTTTGTTTTTATCTTTCATATCATTGCTTTTATCCTTTTCTTTATCTATTCACGTAGATGGGATGTGATGACGGTGATAAGATGTGACGTGATTTTACGTCATAAATAGGATTCATGTCATGTGCTGTCATATCCTGTGATGTCATGTCATATGATGTCATACCATATGATGTCATATCATGTGATGCCACGTTATGTAATGCGATGTCATGTCATACGATGTCATATCGTGTGATGTCAAGTCATGTGATGTCATACTATATAATGTAATGTCATATCATATGATGTCATGTCACGTGATATCGTGTGATGTGATATCATATTATGTGATGTAATATAATGTGATGTCTCATCATATCATGTGATATAATGTGATGTGATGTCATGTAATGTGATTGCATTCCATGTTCCGATTATTAAATCGGTAACCCTGTCGATAACTGTTTCAATAAAAATACCGATAACAATATCCATAAACATATAGAAAAATACAACGATTACAAAATCGATTTATTCATCGATATATATAACAATCATCAGTATCAATTATTATACATATCGATAACAATATAAATGAATAAAAAGATAACAAAATCAATTATTTAATCGATTATTATACCGATAACAATATCCATTATTTTATCGGTAACAATATCGATTATTATATCGATTACAATAGCGGTTATTTAATCAATAACAGTATCGATAACAATATCGATTATTTTATCGATAGCAATATCGATTATTATATCGTGTTTTATATGGATAACAATATCGATCTTCATCCTCATCCTTTTCTTCATATTTATCTTTATTTTTGCATATTCCTCTTCACCTTTACCTTAAAGCATATATGTAATACTTCTATATTGGCAGTACGTTGAAAGTACATCCGCCAACATTACAGTGCAGATATATAATGATAGAACGAGAAAACCAACCAACCAGTGTACTCAGAATGACATTTGAAAAGAATAAAAAATCAGGAGCGGTGCAGTAACCGTCAATATTTTAGAAAATTAAATTTTAATTAAAGCCAAAAAAAAAATGTGTTTAACTTTTGAACAAAAAAGTAAGGAAAAAGGAATCGTGTTGCACGCGTCAGTATGTTATACTATTTACTTAAAAATGAGCCGTATCAGGGAAAACTCGCCCCAATCACGTTCAGGGAAAAATTTTTGGTTATTTTATTTTTCTATTTCTTTAATATTTGTAATTTAAACCGCTCCTGGAGTGACTTGACAGTGGTTCGTTTGTAATAGTTCAGAAATATACATTTATACTAACACAAGCAAACATTTGATAGGCTGTCTCCCTTTGATTGCGGAATAAAAACACATTGTGAAGATACCTTACTATCAATATAGAAGTATTAGATATATGCCTTAAAGTGTTTAAATTTACTTTGATCTTCGTTTTTGCCTGTACCTCTAGGCATCTTTGTTTTTGTTTTTATTCTCAAACCGCTAAACCGCTGAGAACTACTTCCATGTGCATTATTCCCATTGAATTTGGCAATTTACNCCTTGAATTTGACAATTTACTCCCAACCAACCAACTGCCGCTAAAGAAGTTTCACTTCATAAATTCAAGAAATGTTCTTACCCTTTCAGTTACCCTAACTCTTATGTATCTGTCATTATCTCCATTTTCGTCTTTATCTTCAGTTTTGCCTTCTTTTTTTTGACTTCATCGTTATCATTTATTTCTTCATCTTCACATTTATCTTTACTTCAAAGCTTAATTTCAAATGTGTAGTGAAACAACCGGCGAAACATGTCAAATTGAACATGTTGCAGCAACATCTATACACAATTCGAAAATGTTTAAACGACGGCTTTGGCCGTAATTTTCAACCAATTGTAAAACCACAAAAACTCTGCTCATCTACGGAAAAATGACTTTCCAACGGTGTTCTTGGTTTTGAAATCGGTTCGGTAGAATCGCCAAACGAACGGAGACAAAATTTATGTTAGCGTATTAATATATAGATGTATATGTAAGTAAAAAATTTTAGCTACCATTTTAAGCACAATGACTTTTTCTTAGCTCTTTTTTAGCCCTTTTTTAAAGGAGTTTGGCTACCACTAAAAATTATGCGCGGCAACACTGATCCCAACAGAGACAAGATATGAAAATGATAAAAAATGTGTTTTTTTGTGTCTGGGAAATATGAAAAAGCAGTACGAAAGCGTATTCAAACGAAATATACGGACTTTGAAGTGCTTTAAGCCAAATGCATTTTAACGTAGTTGAAATCAAATACAGAGTCGGACAATTGACTGCTTCCTAGGATATCGCTATGTTAAAGTAAACAGTTTGTTTCAAGGAAGAAAATCAGATCTTCAATTAGTTGTGTTGGGTAAAAAACTGGTTGAACATCGATATTTAAACTAGTTTCTTTCCGTACTGGGTGGGTACTATGCATATTCGGTGCATAAGTGTTCTTAAACATTGCTGCATTCAACGCTCTCATAATCAACCAAATTAGTAACACCAGGCTGCGGTGGGCTCTCAATTTTACGAAAACTGATAGTTTTTTAAGTAATATTGGTTTAAGAAGAAAAAGCAAGACATACATAGATCTAAGAAGTAAAATTATTCCATTATACATAACTAAATTACTTTTTATTTCAAATTCCTAGTTGCATGAAAAAATTTTATTTTTAATATTTTTATTGAGCTTTGCACCACGATAGTTTATTAGGAGAAATTGGAAAAGCAACAAAGTCTGAGTTATAGCAGATATCTCGGAGATCACCACGTCTCCTCAACAGACTTCTTTTTTCTAAACTTCAGCTGCGATCGAACCTGCGTAATCGATGTTCAAAGTCAGAAGCGTTAACCACTGAGCTCTATAAACCCCGTAAACTCTTGTGGCTAATTAATTTTCCTTATTAAACCAGCTACTATCAAGTGGAGCTGATTTTCCGCTATTTAAACTTGACAGCGTCGTTGTTGTTGTCAATTATATACATCCATTTGCTTATTTGCTTTATTGTATAGTTTCAGGCAGGGTCTTCCTAAACTATGTATTTGTCAATTTATTGTGGCTTATTAACATTTTATTTTTAATATTTTTATTGAGCTTTGTACCACGATTGTTTATTAGGAAAAATTGAAAAAGCAACAAAGTCTAAGCGGTAGAAGTTATAGCACTATTTCGGAGATCACCACATCTCCTCATCAGACTTCTTTTTATTTTTTTTCTAGACTTCAGCAAGGATCGAACCTGCGCAATCGATGTGCAAAGTTAGAAGCGCTAACCACTGTACACCCCGTAAACTCTTGTTGCTAATTCATTTTCCTTATTCAACCAACTACTATCAAGTGCCGCGGATTTGCCGCTATTTGAACTTGACAGCGTGGTTGTGGTTGTCAATTCTATACATTCATTTGCTTATTTGCTTTATTGTATAGTTTCAGGCAGGCTCTTCCTAAGCAATGTATTTGTCAATCTTATTGTGGCTTATTAACATTTTATTTTTAATATTTTTATTGAGCTTTGTACTACGATTGTTTATTAGGAGAAATTGAAAAAGCAACAAAGTCTAAGCGGTAGAAGTTATAGCAGCTATTTCGGAGATCACTACATCTCCTCATCAGAATTCTTTTTTCTAGACTTCAGCAGGGATCGAACCTGCGTAATCGATGTGCAAAGTTAGAAGCGTTAACCAATGAGCTAAGTATGTACACCCCGTAAACTCTTGTTGCTAATTCATTTTCCTTATTCAACCAACTACTATCAAGTGCAGTTGATTTGCCGCTATTTAAACTTAACAGCGTGGTTGTTGTTGTCAATTCTATACATCCATTTGCTTATTTGCTTTATTGTATAGTTTCAGGCAGACTCTTCCTAAACTACACGTATTTGTCAAGGTTATTGTGGCTTATTAATATTTTAAAAATTTAAGTTTGTGATCGTAAACCTTATAGACAGTGTTGCCAAACATGGGCTTTTCCTACTAAAACTGGTGGGTTTTTTTCCATTTGGTAGGTTGGTAGGCTAGATTGTAACGGGTGATTTTTTTGAGGTTAGGATTTTCATGCATTAGTATTTGACAGATCACGTGGGATTTCAGACATGGTGTCAAAGAGAAAGATGCTCAGTATGCTTTGACATTTCATC
>NW_016160979.1:0-3984 GCF_001687245.7 Rhagoletis zephyria | reverse complement strand
TTTTTCTAGACTTCAGCAGGGATCGAACCTGCGAATTCGATGTTCATAGAAGCGTTAACCAATGAGCTAAGTATGTACACCCCGTAAACTCTTGTTGCTAATTCATTTTCCTTATTCAACCAACTACTATCAAGTGCAGCTGATTTGCCGCTATTTAAACTCGACAGCGTGGTTGTTGTTGTCAATTCTATACATCCATTTGCTTATTTGCTTTATTGTATAGTTTCAGGCAGACTCTTCCTAAACTACACGTATTTGTCAAGGTTATTGTGGCTTATTAATATTTTAAAAATTTAAGTTTGTGATCGTAAACCTTATAGACAGTGTTGCCAAACATGGGCTTTTCCTACTAAAACTGGTGGGTTTTTTTCCATTTGGTAGGTTGGTAGGCTAGATTGTAACGGGTGATTTTTTTGAGGTTAGGATTTTCATGCATTAGTATTTGACAGATCACGTGGGATTTCAGACATGGTGTCAAAGAGAAAGATGCTCAGTATGCTTTGACATTTCATCATGAATAGACTTACTAACGAGCAACGCTTGCAAATCATTGAATTTTATTACCAAAATCAGTGTTCGGTTCGCTTTACGTCCGATTTATGGTCTACATAATCGACCAAGTGAGCAAACAATTAATGCGATTGTGACCAAGTTTCGCACTCAGTTTACTTTATTGGACATTAAACCAACCACACGAATGCGTACAGTGCGTACAGAAGAGAATATTGCGTCTGTTTCTGAGAGTGTTGCTGAAGACCGTGAAATGTCGATTCGTCGCCGTTCGCAGCAATTGGGTTTGCGAAACACATTTCGAACCGAACACTGATTTTGGTAATAAAATTCAATGATTTGCAAGCGTTGCTCGTTAGTAAGTCTATTCATGATGAAATGTCAAAGCATACTGAGCATCTTTCTCTTTGACACCATGTCTGAAATCCCACGTGATCTGTCAAATACTAATGCATGAAAATCCTAACCTCAAAAAAATCACCCGTTATTTTGGTAGGTTCCACGACCATAATATTTATTTGCGGAAAATGTAAAATATGTATCTCAAAACATTTTGGAAACCCTGTTCACACGAATATTTCACCGGTGGAGTCCACCGCTATCCACCTGACAGAGACTTCATTGTACGACTTGAGGAATATCACCAAAACTAACCTATTGGTCTTTCAATATGGGAGTAGATAGGTATTCAATTGAGGAATGCACTGCGACAAGGAGATCTATTGTGCCCTCAATATGGTAGTTAGTTCCGTTGTCACATTAGCGGCACTTAAACTTTTTGAACCACTTGGAAGCTCACAATAACATCACGCTGAGGTGTGTTCCGGGACATGAAGGGTTTGAAGGCAACGAAAGCTGACTGTCTCGCAAAGCGTGGAGCCCAAATGCACTTGCATGGTCCCTAACCTTTTGTGAGCTGGGGGAGGAAACCACAGAGCATATTCTATGTGACTGCTCACGTATCATAAACAGACTGATACACTTTGGGGAACGATTGTATCATCCTAAATTTTAAAGATGGCGCCCTCCAAAGTGCCTAACTTCTTAAAGAGAATAAGGTTGGAGTGATTACAATTAGGATTTATCACAATATATCTTCTTAGGTGACAGCGCGTGTACCTCGACGTAATAATAATAATAACAATAATAATAATAATAATAACACTGTGAGACAAATGGTAGGGGTCAGTGATCGGGAAGGGTTCAAACTACCGGGGAAAGTTATATCGGTAAAAAAGAAGTTATACGTGTCCCGGCGTTTCGCTGGGTCACGTCTAGGAATCGAGATATATCGATTTGAAGTTAGTAACTATCATATAGGGGAAATTGTCACCTTTGGTGGTCTTTTTTTTGACATAACTCGAGAACCACTAGTCCGATTTTGCTCAAACAAATTTAAAAAAATTAAAAATTACAATTCCTTTAATCTGTTCATATAACGTTTTTCTATATACTCAACAGTTTTGCCGGTAAAAATAAATGTATGAAGAAAAAAAATATTTTTTGCCTAAAATATTAAATTTTTTTATTTTTTAAATTCATAAAAAATCCAAAACGGATTTTTTTGCCTAAAAATTAAAATTTTTTTTTTTAAATTTTAATTTTTAGGCAAAAATAATATTTTTTTTCTTCATACATTTATTTTTCCCGGCAAAACTGTTGAGTATATAGAAAAACGTTATATTAACAGATTAAAGGAATTGTAATTTTTAATTTTTTTAAATTTGTTTGAGCAAAATCGGACTAGTGGTTCTCGAGTTATGTCAAAAAAAAGACCACCAAAGGTGACAATTTCCCCTATATGATAGTTACTAAGTTCAAATCGATATATCTCGATTCCTAGACGTGACCCAGCGAAACGCCGGGCCACGTATAACTTGTTTTTGACCGATATAACATTTCCCGTTGGTTTCATCCCATCCCGATTTTGACTGTCGCATAGTGTAATAATATGTATGTGTAAATAGACAAACATTTGTGTAAGTCTGTACAGTAAAATGAATTGTTAAACGTAATTAATTTGTTTTTATTGTACTAGCTGTGTTTTAGTTTTTCTAAATGTTATGTTATCTACATTTTTAATAAACTTTACATTTAAAAAAAATATTAAAAACTTAAATAAAATTTTGTTACTAAAATGTATCAGGTGGCAGTGGTATAAGAAAAGAATACGACCGTTTATCTCGCTGTCCAAAATCGAATGAACTCTTTTTTATTTCCAAAATGGCTTATCCCGTTTGACATTTACCAAATCTTATTCGCTAATCTTACAAACGAGTCTTAAGGTCTAGATACTCAACCAATGGTTAAGGCGTAATTACTACTTCTTAAGGTCTAGTTGCATAAATACTACTTCTTACGGTCTAGTTACGTAAGTACAAGCACGTGCATATACGTATACCTACTAAAGTGCCCTACGGCTCATACAACTCGGCCGTCCTGACTCATAGAATCACCTGATTCTACGCCGTATATAAATTTACAATGTATGTGGGTATTGCTACCTATAATTTATTCGCCCCCTTTTACATTTCTCTTTTATTTTTTAGAATCATACCATGGTTTCAAGTTGGCAATTCACCAGACACCCTTATAGGGAATTCGTGTTAGTTGAAAACCTTCGACATCCTCCACTACCTAGCGGTCATTTTCTAAAATTTTGGACACCATATACGGTCCCTTGAACTTCGGGATCAACTTGCTGGATGTCCCTACGTGTGAGTTAACGTTAGAAATAACTGCATATTCCTCTAAGTCAAATTTACAAGGATCTCGTCGTTTGGCATCTGAATACTCTTTGTTACAACTTTGTGATTTACGCTGCATCACTTCTGCCCGTTCTCAAATGTTTTCTATAGTACTNGTGCATATACGTATACCTACTAAAGTGCCCTACGGCTCATACAACTCGGCCGTCCTGACTCATAGAATCACCTGATTCTACGCCGTATATAAATTTACAATGTATGTGGGTATTGCTACCTATAATTTATTCGCCCCCTTTTACATTTCTCTTTTATTTTTTAGAATCATACCATGGTTTCAAGTTGGCAATTCACCAGACACCCTTATAGGGAATTCGTGTTAGTTGAAAACCTTCGACATCCTCCACTACCTAGCGGTCATTTTCTAAAATTTTGGACACCATATACGGTCCCTTGAACTTCGGGATCAACTTGCTGGATGTCCCTACGTGTGAGTTAACGTTAGAAATAACTGCATATTCCTCTAAGTCAAATTTACAAGGATCTCGTCGTTTGGCATCTGAATACTCTTTGTTACAACTTTGTGATTTACGCTGCATCACTTCTGCCCGTTCTCAAATGTTTTCTATAGTACTCTGCTCGTGTGGTTGTATAGGCTCTACTACGTTTTCTCGAACGCTATCTATGACCTTTTCCTTTTGTCTTAATCCGAACAGCGGCATACTGGGGAGTTCTTTTGTTGCCATATGCACCGTGTTATTCATTGCGA
>NW_016160978.1:55833-56870 GCF_001687245.7 Rhagoletis zephyria | reverse complement strand
ATTATTATTAAAAAAATTGCGTTATGAAAAAGTTTTTCCGTTCAATTGTTAATGTTGTTATATGAAAATATCGAATGTTCAATTGTTTATCATTATTTATTATTATACATATGAAATATGCATGTATATGCGAATACACATAAAGGGAATACATACATATATGTAAATCAAGTATGTAATTACACACAAGTTAATACATACATATATGTACATCGCAAGGATATGCCGTTATTGATACAAAGGTTTCCTACTCTTTAGCAATTAAGATACAAAACACTTCATGTCACCACAATACTGAACTCCAACATACAAAAATTTACAAAAAAAATAAATAAATAAATAAAAAACATTAAATGCAAAACAACAATTTCAATTTCAAATACCTCGAACATCAACAATACAAAAAAAATTACAAATGCTTAACAACTTGTAATCAATTAAAGCAAATGCTTTGAAACAAATCAATAAAACCGATGAACCATGAATGTCAACAGCTACAAAAAAAAATCAAAAATTGCAACAAAAACAACAAAACAAAATAAAAATCAGTACAAATCAAAAACAAAGCAAAGCAAATCAAAAAACACCAAACTAAAACAAAGGTAAAAGTCTACAAATTAAATAGAAATTATACAAAATGTATTAAATATATATGAATGAGTAATGAAAAGAACAAGTAAATAAAAGAGATTCTAAAAAAGAGCTGGAAGAAAAGAAAAACGAAAAATATTGGTAGTGCGTTAGCTCTGCGTTGTTTTAATTTAATTATCGTATAACTAGAGTCACGTCAGAAAGCGAGGGGGGGGTGCGGCTTCATGGTTGGTATACAAAAAGATAAATGAGAAGGTTAGTCATCTGTTACGATGAACTTATTCTTCTTATTAAGCTTATTAATTGTATGACAATTTTATATTATTGAACTGTATGATACAAAAAAGAAGGTAGTTTCATTGTCACTTTTCGGGCGCCATATTAACTACCTGACAATTAAGCAGATTGTGACATTTCGTGCTGCCATACCTAGTCTTCAATAATCA
>NW_016160978.1:4844-55808 GCF_001687245.7 Rhagoletis zephyria | reverse complement strand
TTTAGGTCGCTAACTTAAGCTCAACTCATTCTTTAAGAACAATAGGTAGGTTGCCATCCGGACTGGATGATTTGAGACATCCCAAAGACTCAATGGCATATCTTAGAGCATCTTCATTAGCCACAGTTCTGGCGAGAAACCAGTTGTACCTTGACACTGTGGCTCTCGCATACCCTCCCTCTCCAGTCGTGGGAGAGGAAGGCGTAACATCATCTGTTTCCTAGGAAAGTGAGTCTCTAGAAGAACAGTGAGTGTCTCAATCCTAATCTCCGTTAAAGTGTCATCAAGCTTCTTGAGTGACCGCAGCTTTGTGGTTTGGTCCTTCTTCAGAACTTTTACCAGCCTAGCCGTTTGACTCAAGGTTTCAATCCGGCTGCAGGCAAACATGCGCATTGGTTTCTTTCAAAACTTAATTATAAAAACTTAATAACAAGTTACGGTTCTGATATTTTAGTCTTATAAAGCCCAGGTCGGGGGCATCCATCCCACACTTATCGAGCCGTATTCCTATCCGCCAACATCTTAAAGTATTCACACTCAGATTCTTCTGCTTCTCTTTTCATTTTCTCCCGGCATCGCTCAGTGGTTGCGCTCATCGCCGTCGGATTTGAGGTGTCTTGGTATGCTGCGATTTTTTGAGCATCGTCATAGATATTAGATACCAGATATTTCTGTGGGGTGTGGTTGGGAGATGGCGCTGGTTTTCAGCCAGGCGATGCGAAGTTGCTTGCTTGTGGACCTTACGCTGCGAAAAGGTTGTGATCTGAAACGATGCTGGCTGCTGGGTTAAATACACGCCAAGAACAGTTGAAGCATATCTTTTGCCCATCACTACGTGGCTATTTAGTTTTAATTTAGTGATAGTAGTTTTAATAATTTCTGGCTTGAAATTTGAAATTCAATTAATTCAAACCTAAGAGATTATATGTAATAAATATATGAGTATTTATGGTGTGTTTACATATAACAAAATCCACTGATATTTGATTATTCTATTGATAAATATATACTTATGTTGGATCTCCACTAGGCATTAAATGGCAAAATTTTTAATAACAAAGTTGGGCAATAAAAAATATTCGTGTCATTTCGTTAAAAAAATAGTCATTAAGCTCATTTCAGCATGGCATTTTTTAAATGTTTCTAATTTTTCGTCATTTCAATGCCTAGTGGAGACTCGGCATTACATATATATGCATGCATATTTTTTTTAGTGAACGTACCTTCATGTATTAATATCAATTTTTTTCCTTTTATTTCAGGATGAACTCTCCAAAGACCAAATCGAATGTAAGTAATTCCTTCGAATAAAAATTAGCATGAAAAGACTAAATCTAGGGAAGAAACAATACGAGTAAATACAAGCACATACTCGATACTTTTCGTTCGATACCAAGTAATTTTGGGATCGATGCTTTTGAATCCAGTACTGAGTAGGTATCAAAAAACAAATGCACGTACCGAAAGCAGATAAAATGGCTTTAGCAATTTTTTTTCACTGTATTCCTACGGTGTCCTCAAACCTTACCTACTAAACTCCTTGCTTTGATCAAAGACTGTTTGTTTTCTTGTTGTAGAAGACAAATATAGTGCAAATGAGCAAAGTGGTCAAAAATTTAAACAACATAAAATAAATGGGAGGGCTGTGTGTGAGCACTTAATTCAAATTTTTTGTTTTGGAATATGACGTTCTTGCAGCAGTAGCTGCACAAAAAATATTATCCATAGAAAGGCATATTTTACAAACTGTGCTAGAAGAGCTGTCCAAAACTTTTAGAGTAGTGTGCTGCATATATACATATGTATTTATACATATGTTTCTATAGCAAATCGACTAATGCCATTCCAAATACTAAACACCTGAGTCACAATCAAGTTACAAAAAAAAAAAAAAACAATACAAACAATAGAAACAACAGACAATCCGCATGCAGCCCCACTGTTTGATTTGTCAAGCAGTTTTATTGTGTCCGCGCAACGATGTTGTTAAACCGAGATAATAATAAACAAGTAGCTTAGACTTTCAAATTGACTGACAGAATCGCCAACACACGCGACTGTGTATTGCACCGCTTAATATTTCCGCTTAAGTTGCATAATGAAGTGGCTGCACACTTTACACCGTATGGTGCATGCCACAAGCCATAAAATGTGTCAGTAAACGCCTACGCAGTGATTAGAAAATTTTATGATGAAAGCTAAACCGAAAGTGATTTTTTTTTTTTATAAAGGAGAAGCAAATAAATACTCAAAGGTAAATATTTACATACAGTACAAGTTCATAATATGTATGTATGTACAATTAAGTTACCAGGAAACATTTACATATGTACATACATATGTACTGCATATACAGCTGCAGCTAGAAAATGTATTGTATATATTTTTTTTTTTTTGAATTTATCTTGTTACAAATTCGATTGCTTGGCTGGCTAAAATTGCGTGTTTGGCTATTTTTCGTGTAAAGCGATCAAAAGTAAACTTTCAAATTTTTTCATAAGCCCGCTATGTAGTTTCAGTTCTCGCTATAAAAATAGGAAAAACACAAGCGTGTGCAAATCTGAGCACATAGCTACAGGCTCAGGTTGAAAGCATTAAAAGCGAGTCTAGTTTATTCTAGTCCTGCTGAATTACATATTTCAAAATACATAAAACATTTCGCAGAAAGCTGAAAATGGGTATAGGTCTGCTAAAAAATAAATCCAATTTTATACAAATAAATTCAAGTTCGGGCTAAATCGAATACCGTTTTTTCGCTTTTGCATAATAAGCAGGGATGCTTTTCGCCGATTTTAAACATTTTCTATAATATGCTCAGTTAGACTGAATGAAATAATTGAACCAGGCCTGGCAGAAATCAATAAATCGATTAACGAAATACACTTATATAGTCTTATATAGTTTTACAAAGGTTATAATAATTTTTATAATAATTTTTCTTACTGGCAGATTAACTTGGAGTAAACGGGGGTCTTTAGTTATTGAAATATCGGAGAGACCAAAATTTTGGTCCGATTTGGAAAACTCCTTGTGGTCTCTTGCTGGTCATTGCAGGTTATTTGAGTATTTGCATACATGGAAGTTGTCCACTTCGGTCAGTGAAATCTGTGTGATTAAGAAAATAACATAGCAGATCACATGATAACTCTTATGCCCTTACAAGGCTCGATCTGCAGTTCATAGTGTCACTGTACCTAGAAGAACATGACTTTAATAGATTGCAATTAATAGACCTCAAGAGGTTCTCAATTAAGACCTACAGTGACTCAAATAAATGACCACGTATTGTTTTTTTTTTTAATATTCGTAATATTTTTCCAGCTAAATTTTTTTGTTATCTTTATAAAAAATATCGTCCAAGCTTTAACCAAGACCGTGTAAATCACAGTTTCAAACTTTATACAAATGTTAGGAAAAATCAAAAAAATTTTCATCAGAATTTCAACTTTTTATTCTGAATTTTTTGAAATTTTTTGGGCATGCAGTTTTATAGCCCATACAATTTTAGTCTAATGAAGCGCAAATGGCTAAAAAAAACCTTGATTTTTGAAATTTTTTTTGGAGACTACTTTTTCGTTTTGTTTTTAATATACATACATAATAATTTTCTAAAAATTCATTCATTAATTTTTTGAGGTTAGGCTTGTATGGATGGTGTGCGTAAACATTAACCGATTAAGGCAATTTTAAGACTGTTCATTTGCAATATTATTATAAATATATGGACAAAATTTCGGACTCGTGCATTCAACGGTGGGATTTTAATGACATTTTTAAGCATTTTTGAGGTTAAGTTTGTACGGGAAGTAAGTGTTAAAGTAAATATATTTTGCATATTTTTTGCACACTTAAGTTATTCTATTACTGTTAACATATGGACGGAATTTTGGAATACTAAATTCATCGGTGCCCTTTTAATGGCATCTTTAAGACGTTCTTGAGGTTAAGCTTGTATGGGAGGTATGTTTTAAAATAAATCGATCACACCCAGTTTTCGGGTTTTTCTTGACTTATGTCCTTCGAGGTTAAATACGAAAAATTTAGGACATACGCCAACTCCATCTAATTTTCTCAAAAGCTATATGGGGCTGAACCACTCTGTGCCCTTGCGTGCCTTTTAGTGATATGATATCAAACCGAAAGTATTGATACGGTACTCATTTAAAGTATCGCTGTAAAAATATCGGGTACTTATGTATGAATATCGGTATAAAAATACTCAATTTCCTAAATATAGGTACCAAATTCAAAAAATTAAATTCCTTTATGGGTCTCGAATGTGTTTATAAATTTTTCAAAATTGGATCCGAAATTTTGAATTTTAAAATTTGATGATCATATTCGTAATCAGCGACCCGTGAATAACAATTTTAAATTTTTACCGAATTTTCAAGAATATAACCGATCTTTTTACCTAGACCAATTTTGCAGAGGGTATGAATAAAAATACTTATCCGCCATTTTGAATTTTGAAAATTCATTAGCATTCGTAATTAGCGGCCCCAAAACCCTCGAGTAACAAATTTCAAGTTAATCCCACGATTTAAAAAAAAAATGCCACTCATTATTTAAAAGCAATTATTTTCATCGATTTTTTAAGAATATAACCGATTTGTTTCTACCTGAACCAACTTCGGAGTGAGACGAGTTTCAGTTGACGAAGAATGCCACCTGAAATGCAGTTTCCTAACCTAAACTATGTTCATCGCGTGAAATTGGAAAGTGTACCAGAAAAAATAATATCTAACCTGTGTCGTACGTCTTTATGAGCAAGGATCGATATATCCTTAAGAAAATACCTTTTTTAGTTTTTCATCCTCTAAAACCTCATTGTATAATGTAAATTTCATTGCTTTGAACTCACCATCCCTTTTACAGTGCTGCGTAACGCGTTCAATGCATTCGATGCCGAGAAGAATGGCTACATCAACACCACCATGGTGGGCACCATTCTCAGTATGTTGGGCCATCAGTTAGACGATGCCATGCTTGCCGAAATTATCGCTGAAGTCGATGAAGATGGTTCGGGACAAATTGAGTTCGAAGAATTCACCACATTGGCGGCGCGTTTCCTTGTTGAAGAGGATGCTGAAGCGATGCAAGCCGAACTGAAGGAGGCATTCCGTTTGTACGATAAGGAGGGCAACGGTTACATCACCACCGGTGTGCTGCGTGAAATTCTGCGTGAATTGGATGATAAGTTGACAAATGACGATTTGGACATGATGATTGAGGAAATCGATTCTGATGGCTCCGGAACGGTTGATTTTGATGGTGAGTGGTGGTGAACTACTTTCTGAAAGATTTGTAAGTGTAACTGGTTGTTTGTATTTTCGCTCTTTATAGAATTCATGGAGGTCATGACTGGCGAGTAAAGAGTGTATTGGCAACTAGGCGCAACGTAATGCAATTGCTTCAGTTTTTTTTTTTGTAATTACTTATATACCTATGTTTACTGCCTATAGCAATTAAAGATTGAAGGAACACTCACACACTAACTCGTCAGGCAATTCATCAGCGTAACGCAAATCATGTCTTGTCAACTTTTGGTTTTTGTTTTTTTGATATTATTATTTTACTTGCGAATTGGCGTCTTTTTTTGGAAATGATTGCACTGCAAGTAATTTCTTATACTTATACTTATATTTATATTTATTGTTGTAGTTTTATTGTTTCATGTCATAGAGACTAAAAATTAAATCAACAAAAGAAAAGCAAACGTTAAATGTTAAAGTGCTTTATGTTATACTTAAAAATATTGTTAATTTTTCATGCACTTACATACATATATACTTATATACGTTTATTTATTAGAAACATGCTCTACATTTTAAAGTTTTGTGTCCAATTTTTATTATACAATAACCAAACCAAACTGCTTAAAATACTCGATCACTGGCTTGTGACCGTCTGAATACACTGTAGTCACAAATGTCAAACATTAATAAAATACATTACATTTTTACATATAAAACACTAAAATTATTATTGTTTTTTTGTTTTTTTATTTTTAAACTTATTGTTGGAAATACATATATACATATATATGTAATTAATTAAAACCGACCATCGAGGATGAGCACAAACAATCCTTTGCAGATCGTAGCCAATTCAGTGAATAACTGCGACGCAAATAAATTATGCTTACTGATTTATAGCGAATCAAAAAAAAACATAAATATATGACACTTACCAACAAGCTACTTATTCTATAAACAATATATACATATATACATATATATATTTTTATGAGTTTATGAAAATTAATTAAACTTTTATACGCAATGCTCGTAATTGAACCAAACAAGAGAAAATCAATATGCACAACTATAAAATTAAGACGTAAAACTTATGCATACACTCCTACATTTAAGCGAAAACAAAACAAAAACAAAAAAAAAAAAACAATTAATAATTATTATTAAAAAAATTGCGTTATGAAAAAGTTTTTCCGTTCAATTGTTAATGTTGTTATATGAAAATATCGAATGTTCAATTGTTTATCATTATTTATTATTATACATATGAAATATGCATGTATATGCGAATACACATAAAGGGAATACATACATATATGTAAATCAAGTATGTAATTACACACAAGTTAATACATACATATATGTGCATCGCAAGGATATGCCGTTATTGATACAAAGGTTTCCTACTCTTTAGCAATTAAGTTACAAAACACTTCATGTCACCACAATACTGAACTCCAACATACAAAAATTTACAAAAAAAATAAATAAATAAATAAAAAACATTAAATGCAAAACAACAATTTCAATTTCAAATACCTCGAACATCAACAATACAAAAAAAATTACAAATGCTTAACAACTTGTAATCAATTAAAGCAAATGCTTTGAAACAAATCAATAAAACCGATGAACCATGAATGTCAACAGCTACAAAAAAAAATCAAAAATTGCAACAAAAACAACAAAACAAAATAAAAATCAGTACAAATCAAAAACAAAGCAAAGCAAATCAAAAAACACCAAACTAAAACAAAGGTAAAAGTCTACAAATTAAATAGAAATTATACAAAATGTATTAAATATATATGAATGAGTAATGAAAAGAACAAGTAAATAAAAGAGATTCTAAAAAAGAGCTGGAAGAAAAGAAAAACGAAAAATATTGGTAGTGCGTTAGCTCTGCGTTGTTTTAATTTAATTATCGTATAACTAGAGTCACGTCAGAAAGCGAGGGGGGGGTGCGGCTTCATGGTTGGTATACAAAAAGATAAATGAGAAGGTTAGTCATCTGTTACGATGAACTTATTCTTCTTATTAAGCTTATTAATTGTATGACAATTTTATATTATTGAACTGTATGATACAAAAAAGAAGGTAGTTTCATTGTCACTTTTCGGGCGCCATATTAACTACCTGACAATTAAGCAGATTGTGACATTTCGTGCTGCCATACCTAGTCTTCAATAATCATTTATTTATTGTAAAGAAAAAAAAAATATATACAAAACTAAAAGGAAATTTGTCTTTGATATGCGCAATAACGATAATCGAAACTCATGATATGATAAATATTATAGTTATGGACGATAGGAGAGAGATACTCCCGATTGAACTGGCACTCAGAGTCTGAAAGTAAGTAGTGCCTCAAGTGCAGCTTGGTCGACACGTAAACTCCTTCCCCTCCACCTATTTTCCACCACGTAGTCCATATCCTTGAGGATTGCAAATACCTCAGCCTGGAAGACCGAAGCATACTTGCCAAGAGAAAAGTTAATACGTTTTCGAACTGTACGCTTCGGTGTGAGCGTTCAGATTAAGATCGCGTCCTCAAACAAAGGAAAGACCAAGTATAAGAGGAGCTATCTACACTTGGCAAGAACCGCTGGCGGGCTCTGTTAAGAGACAAATGCGATTGTCGATATTTCTTCGTCTAGGCCAAACTTACAAATAGTTGTGATAATAAAAAAAATTTTTGACAATTATTCAACCAAAACAACGCAAATAAAGTGGCTTAAATATTGGCATCGATAGGCGCGGTGAAGGTTTTTATCTAGGTTGGAACATGAAAAGAGTTGCCACCTGTAAAAAAATTAAATACAATTATGTTAAATGAAATAGTTTTGAAAATGCTTCATTTCTAAACAACATGTGGGAGCATTACCACCTGATTAAACATCAAATTCAACTTTTATTTAGGGAATAAGGCAAAAATTTGTATAACAAAAACAAAATGTGGCAACCCACATAAAAATATGTCTGTATTAAAATTCACAAAAATACATTAATTTCATATCCATACTAGTTATTTTAGTTAAATTTCTTAAAATTGAAAATAAGTGGCACCCGCAAACTAATATCCTTACTTACACTTGCTATATGCAAAGCATTGCTTAAGAGCTTACCCATTAATAGTAATATTGTACACATCTTAATTTTTTAACAATAAATTAAATGAATATAAGAGAGAAAATAGATGGCAACCCTGTTAAAAAAATCTCTGAGTTGTGGATTTTTAAAATACTTTTCAGTTAATATCCAAAATGATGTTTTATTTAACTTATAAATAATTTCGAATATGTTGAACTTTGTACGAATATCTCCAAAGGTAGCACCTGCTCAGGTAACCTTAAAATTAAAAACATTTTCTGCATACAAAATTTTATCAAAATCTTTAGAGCCAAATTTTTACTAAAACTTACCGCTTAGAAGAGAATCGTCATTTTTTTAAGTACCTAACAACTATTTTCTCCCCCTGTAACTCCCCTAAGTTTAAAATTCACAGTACTTTAACAGCGCAGAGGAATTTAAAAAAATAACGGCATCTGGTCAAGAATTCTATTTTCTGCACCCTATGTTCAGTTATAAAAGAAAAAAGTGCGTTTGGAAAATTCGATTTCTGGCCGCTTAAATTAGGCAAATACCTCTCTGTGCGCTGCTGTTGCATAATTTTTGGAATTCAAAATGTCCTTTTAGCCATTTTACTTTGCTTTTCAAAAAAGCTTCTTCTTTTCTATGTGCTTTTATTCACCTTTGTATGTATGAACTGCGCTTTTAATTGGGGAAATTGAAGACGGTGTCTGATGATAAGAGATCATTTTCAATAAATTTCAGTTTGTAGAATTTTGCCGATGGGTCTTACCAAATAAATATTTGAGAATCACTAATCTATAGTAGTAACCAGTTGTTGACTCTAAAACACTGATGGGCACTGCCTTCCCCACGGGCAAAGCTCTTTTAAGCTTCCTCTACATTTTGTATAGGCACGTGCATAGTAAAAGCTCTCTCTGCCCATCGCTGCTCTAAAACAAAGAAAATACCTATAAATCGCAAAATATGTATGTAAAAGAAAAACATTTTTTTTAGATCTATCTTAATTATTGTTCATAAAAAGCTGATCTGTAGCTACCCGCAGCTAAGTTTTATGCAATAATACTATCAAAGCTCCATTCTCCCGAGCACAACTAGTAAGGTAACGTGGAAGTGCGTTGAAGTATAACTAAGAGCTTTAGGATTACAAGGTAATGACAAAACAATCACTAAAAAAATCCGAAATACCCGATTACTGATATTATTACTTAAATTACATTTTACTCAATCGAAACTATATAAACTAAATGTAGATTAAATATACTTTTGATACATTTTTTAATGTTGCTGCAACATGTTGCCAATTTTTAGCGCAGCGCACTATTCGAAGCATTGCTGCATTCTTTCACCAATGTACCTTGCAGCAATAATTTACAAGCTTTCTGGTTTATTAGTTGCGCATACCAGAATACACAAACACAAAAATATACATACATACATATGTATATAATGAATTATCATACATATGTAGTGTCATGCATATATTGCTATTTAAAGGTAAATTATTATGAATGTATAAATGCTAACAGATTTGTAGTTGCAAGCTGTGTTGCCAGAGAAAGTGCCCTAAAACTCTTAATTTTTTCCAAAAAATATTTCAATGTTAGATTTTAAAGATAAAAAAATCTTTTCGACCCCAAAAAAATTTTAATTTGAAAGTAACCAAAAAAACACACACACACACAACTTGATGTTGGCTTTACGGCTGTAAATAGGCTTTGTTATGTTGAGTGACAAAAATTAACAATTTCAAGTTATAAAGTCCTTTTTATTTCAACTTAAACTAAATATCAATATTGTCTTCGTGGCATCACACAATGTTTAGCACAGTTTGCTTTCTAAATCACATATGAGTTTACAAATAATTAACCTACGTATAAAATACTTACATTGAAAAAATGCGTGATTGTAGGGACGCGATATTTTAGCAAGTTTTGTGTTTTTTTAACCTACTTGGAAAAAATGAGGAGGTTATCAATTCGTCGGAATATTTTTTTATGTACATACATATATATGTTACCGCATAACTTTAGACCACGTGAACCCATAATTTTTTTTTTATCGGCAAGGTGGTGCCTCAACAGTGGTCACTTACTAATTTGGGTACCGGATTTAACCTCTAAATTTGAATATGAGAAGTGAAGTCGGTTGTTTTTTACTTAAAAATTACTTGTACAAAAGCTAAGAAAATTCGACAAAGATTCATAACAATTTTAAGCTTTTCAATTCGATTTTCTGTGGATATTGTTTTATAAAGCTTAAAGCTCCTCTCACTTAAAAACTTGGAGAACTATAGATTTTTAATTTTGAGGTTACATTTCTAAGTGCAAAGAGAGCCGCAAGAGAATCATGCTGTCATTTCATTTTTTAATAATATTCCTACAAATATGTCACACAAATATAATTTTTTGTATAAATGTAATTCATCTGGCAATCGAAAAACAAATTTCAAACAAAGTGCTGAGAATGAAAACAAAGAGAAAAGGTAATAGGTTACACGCTGAGTAATCACGTCTAAGTTTCTAGGTAAGTCAAGTTAAGTCTAAGTCTTGCTTAACCCAGCTTTTAACAATTTTAACTTAAACTTAAAAAATCTTGCATCATATACAAAATCTTCATTTTGAAGATATGTTTTTTCAGTGTCAAATTTTGCTTTTTAAAAAATCTTTTTTATAATAAAAAGCAGCCCAAAAAGTTTTCATTTAGAAGATTAAACTTCACTTGTGGCCACACTGGTTGCAAGTACATCGTTACAAATGAACAAATACGGGCGCACGCAACGTAGATATGCATTCATTTGATTTCGAGAAGCAAACGAAATATTTCTTATGCCCATAATTCAGTGACGCGCGAGTGCAAAGTTGTCATTTTGTTGCGCCTGTTGCAAAGCACTTTGTAGCCTCCATCACCTTACCTCTACTCCACGCTCACCCGCTGCCGGTGCCGATGGTGAATTTGCGGCAGACTTGGCATAACTGGCGTGGCATCATCATAAATATTTTTTATGAGTATTAATTCTGGGCAAGCAGCATGACAAATTGCCGCCGATCACTTGTCGTTTCCAATAAGCCGTGCCGGAAAAATTGTGCCAAGATAAAGTGCAAGTATAGGATATAAGTATTTTTGTACATGTATACATATTTGTGCAACGTATGTTCTTATGTGCATATTTGTCTCAGAAAATATATTCCTGAAAGTTTTGAAATATGTATGGACATAAGTTCACATGTCTAGTATACATATGCATGTAGACACATATGTACTTATATACTTACATAGGAAAAATTTTAGCAGCTCTGGTACAGCAGCTGCTGAGAATGAAAATATTTCCGCAAACAATAAAAAATATACCTCTGGTATTTACAGAAAGATACAAAAATCCGTGGATACAACCTGTATGCTCAGCAGTAGGCGCTGAAATCTGAATGGGCAAAATAATGGAGCACGTAATTGCCTTATACAGCAATATAAGCTACTCAGCGTGGGACGAAAAATTCACAGCGGAAAAGAAGAAGTTCGTAGCGATTATCGCTCGATATTTTATGTAAATATTTAATTATATATTTAATGAAAATAACTTTTAACTTTTAGGAAATACATAAGAGTCCTAATTACGTATTACGCGTATTACGGCACAGTGGTTTAAACTGGCATTTACTGTTCATAATTCACTCAAACCTTATAAATTACACAACATGAAGATGTGCTCGAAAACGTAGTCACTTGCAACTTGCACTTTGGTACACTAAAATTTTAACGATCTATAAAACTGCATACCCAAATTTTTTCTAAAATCTAAAAAAAAACTTCTAATTTGATGATTTTTTTTATAACATTTCAAATTTTTCTTGTGATTATTTTCGTTTTCGGGAAACCCTACAATTGTTGGCAATTTTTATTAGCTGGAGATTTTTTTTTTATTAGAGGAGATTCGATTTTCTTCAAAGTTGTTACTTTTTCCACATTTTCCACTAAAAAATGTATTACAAACATATACGAGTTCAAAAATTGGGCCTGGCTCTAGCTATTTTATGAGCTTTCATTAAAGATAAAATTAATCAAAATGAAGGCTTCAGTGAATTTTGAACATTGAATTCCAATTTTGAACCACTGTGCACCGCATGCACACAGTCAGCGATCAACTCGTTGGAACCAATTTTTGACTACCCATTTCGGCGGATATGTCGGTAATTCCGCGTGCAATGTTCTAAGCTCGTCTTACGTCTTTGGCACCTAATTCCGGAGAAAGAAGTCCAGAGCCGTTAGATCGTATAATCTCAGTGTCTAATTGATAGGGCTATTTCTCGAGATCACCCGCTTTCCTAATATCGTCTTCAATAAATCGATGGTTTCGGTCACTTTATAGCACGTGGCGCCGTCCTGCTGAAACGGCATATCTCTCACATAAACGCGAATTGAGCCACAACGTTGCCTGTGACAGCGCTTATTCTTGTATCGAAGCGTACACTATGGTCTGGCACCTATTATTTGCTGGCCAAAAGTCGTTTTTTAAAGTATCGATAAATCGATTTATTTTTATCCCCTCACTAAATCAATTCTACAGAGTAAATAAGTGCATACTCATTATTTTCTTAAAGAGTTTTCCCGTTGAGATGTCAGCTGTTAGAGTTGACATTTCTACAAAAAGTAAATTTTTTTGCGTAGTCAGTATTCTTCAAAAATTTCCAGCTCTCCTGTGTTATTACGCTCTCGATACAATGCTCTCTTACAAATTTTTTGCAGGTTCAAGTACAAATTAGTACTGACTATTTTTTACTATACACACCTATTATTAATGGGGTGCTCCTCGCAGAATATAATACCTACATAAAGGAAAGAGCAAGAATGGTATGCAAGTACGTACTTAGGTGAAAAATGCAGTTTTTGTTGAAACATGAACGTCACGTTATTTATTATTTAACTTTATACCTAGCCTACTTATAAGTAATATACTTGCTCTGCTAATGTCCCTTCAAATAAATAAGCACAAATTTTTACAAATAAAATACAAATACACACACTCGTAATACTTATATCCAAAGGAATAAGTACATATTTATTTGAAGCATCTATGATTAGAAAAAAAATAATAGGAAAAATGTGGTCTGCTATTTTAAACTTAAATTATTTAGCTCCGAATTGGATCCACAATTTTGAATTTCGAAAATCTGATATCACTTTGAAAAGTCCCTCATATGTATGTATATAAGTTTTTGGTGCAAGGGAACAAATTATAAAATTTCGACGCCATATTGGATCCGCCATTTTGAATTTCAAAAATCTGACAACAGATTCGAAATCAGTGACCTTGAAAAACCCCCATTTGTATGAGTTTGTGGTAAAAAGGAAAATATTATAAAATTTAATCGCCATATTGGATTCTCCATTTCAAATTCAAACCCGATAACGCAGTCTCTAAATATGTCGGGATAATCTTAACAGTTTCCAGTTGTTTTACAGTTGAAGGCGAAGGTTGCTCATTTGCGCGTTCATCATACGCCTTGGCAATCAAAACATTCGTATCAGTGTGAGCAACCTATAAGGACGATTTAAATAAGTTAAACAAATGGGATTCTTGGAGGAATGATATGTATGTATTTTTTGATGGGGTTAGTAAGAACATATCGAGCCCTAACCGCCAAAACAACGTAAGCAACATTTATATTAAAATTTTCTTTTTGAGCATAAATAAATCTAGATGCTCTAGGAATATTTATGTATCAAAAAGAAAATTTTGAAAAAATGTCGCTTACGTTATTTTGGCCGTTAGGGCTCGATATTTTCTCGATATTGAAATAACTGGAAACACATCCTATAATTGTGTAAAAACATATTAAAAGAAAATTCACTCAATTGGTTTAATATCTGTATGTCAGCCGAAAGGAATATTTTCAGTTGGTAGCACGGAAATTCTCTTCGCTTGGCATGTGATCACAAATGCTATTTAGTGCACACCTTTGCAGGGATCATTGGTCAAATATGTGGTGGCCTTATGAAATATAACCAGAAATCACGCAATTTATGTAAATTTAAACATACAAATATGTAAATTTTTACAAAAATAATCGAACATAGAAAAAAATTGTCAAATACTGACTCACCTGCAGCAGCAACAAGATCATTCCGCGTCATTGAATCATTATTGTCTAAGTACAATGTGGAAAAATGCTAACAAAAATCAAAACAAGGGAAACTTACATGAATAGGTTAACTAACCACTCAATGTGAGACGAAACAAAAAAATACAAAACCATTTCGGAAAAACCTAATTGACAATTAACAAGTGACAAACAGAATTAGGGATTTAAAATAATTAAAAAAAGATGCAGGGAATGGCGCACCGATTGACAGGCAACAATCGAAATAATTGAAACAAAATAGGCCAATATTGTTAACCAATGTTAATGGTGAGTAATGAATGAAATTGTATTTAGGAAAAATCAAGATTAAAACAAATATGTGGCAAAAACATAATTACTTATATAGTATGTATATATATACGTACTAAGCAATCATTGTTTTAAATAAAATTTAAAAATAATGAAAAAGCATCAACAAAAATAAGTTAACTTTGAAAAAAAGTACAGCATTCAAGAGGCGCCAAATGTCTGTGGGGGCTGTGACAAGTGCCCAATTGGCAAATCAAATACGCTAATTAATCTCATCAAATCAACTAGAAATGCTCTTATTTGCAATACAACAAAGATGCAATAAACAAACAACCCTAAAATCATTCTACATACATTTGTATGTATGTGTGTATATAGAGCAATTACAATGAGACAAAACTTTTGAAATAGTGAATACTTGATGCGAAATCAAAGCCAAAATAAACATAGAAAAGCAACACAAAAGCCAAAGTGAAAAAAAGCACACGCACACTCCTAAAATTTACTGAGGCTAGGAAATCGTGAGCAACATGCTGCAGCAACAACATTTCAAGGGATAAAGAATTTAAATCCAGAGGCATATGTACATTAGGGTTGTCCAAAAATGCATGTAAAAAGTATAGTTGGAATCTATATGCTCTCACCCCCTAGAATTATTCTATACAGAAAAAAGTATAACTCTGTTTTTTTTTTATTTTGAAATCCAAAAAAAAAATATAGAGGTCGCTCAAAGCGCTCAAAGTTTTCCATGTATTATTATATGGGAAAAAAACACTTTTCGTAGAAATGGTATAGAATTCATAAAAATCAATATTTTTCGATCGAAAAACTCTGCTTATCTGCAGGAGATTCCCAATAATAATACCCAATTGTCCATTTGACCATTTTTCGTCGCAGCTATAATTTATAGGTCCGCCATAAACCCACAAAAACCCCGAAAAATGTAATGGGGGACCAATAAAAAAGCTGTTTCTATTAAAAATAGTTCAATAAACAATTGGATATTGTTATTTAAAGTCTCCTGAAGAGAACCAGAGCTTTCCGATTGAAAAATATTGATTTTCAAGAATTCTATATCATTTCTATGAAAAGTTGTTTTTTCCCCATATAAAAGTACATGGAAAACTTTAAGCGCTTTGAGCGACCTCTATTTTTTTTTTAATAAAAAACAGGGTTATACTTTTTTCGATATAGTACAATCCTAATGTATATACACATGTATGTAAGTACGTATGCATGTATGTGCTCTTGCATAAGGAGCATGTGTTTATATGTAAGCGATAAGTATGCATCCAAGTGACAAATAAATAGGCTACCGCAGAGTTATTTACAAAAAAATGTAGAACAAAAAGTTGTATTAATCAAAAAACCAAAAAAAAAACAACTGTAAGCGACACAAAAAAGGCGGCAACAACAAAGCAGCATCAGCGCGGCAGCAACACACACGTCCACCCCTTTTGGCTTCAGTGTACGTCGAAAATGCCACCTGACTTGTAGGTAAATGTTGTTAATGTTGGTGTTGGCGCTGCTGTTGCTTTACTACATACAAATATCGACGTACATACATATTTATGTATGTAGAAGCATTCGTGAAACTGAAAATTCTCAGCGCAATTATGTGTTGTAGAAATTGGTGCTTTTCCGCAGTTGAAACACAACAAAAAAACTATGATACGAACTGCCAGACAGAACCAAAAACAGCAAATATTACATATCCACATACACATGTATGTGTGTAAGTATGTGGGCATGTCGCGCCGCTGATCGGTTCCGCTGCCCCAGTCGCATCGAATCTAATTCAAACCCAATCCAATTCAATTCAATTCAAGCCGTTACCATTCGATGTGATGTTGTTGCTGTTATTGTTTTCTATTTGTTAAAGCCATTTCAGCTACAAATACCCTGCTGTTGCTGTTGCTGCTCAATGTTGCCACAACTTGTGCAAACAAACACATCTTTCATACATACATATATGTACAACTAGTGTTGTTGCTTGCTACTCATCGCCAACATTGTATCTAAATATTTACATACATACATACATGCATACATACCTGTTTATTGCCACTTCACTTGGCTGCATAGAATTTGTGGCGCGTTGTTGTCTTTGTTGTTGGCTTTGTTGTCGTTGCTATGTATTGCCATTGCTGTCGTCGTTTAGTTGTTTAGTCAGCGACGGCGCGCATTCGCCACTAAAAGTGCCTTAATTCGATCTGATCGAAAGGTAATTTTTTAATTGATACAAATCACAACTCTTGAGTGATTATCGAAATTCGGAAGCGTGAACACGTACATAGATCGATTGCGTCCGCAGCGAATCGGGTATTACAATTTTCTTTTTTTTGTGATATTCGAATTTTTCCTTGTGAATACTACATATTTTATTTTTGCTGCAAGGAGCAATGCATAATTAAAATTAAAAATATTTGTGCAAACACTTTGTGCGTTACGTTATTTTAAGCGTAGATATCGTGTTTATTTGTGTGTGTGTGTGTGTGTGTAACTTTGAGGACAATCGTTTTTGTGTAGACCAAATAAATTGAACGTAGTTGCTTTCTTCGATTTAACTCTTTCCAGCCAAATCCTTTAGGGTAATCAACTCATATAAATATTTGGATTATTTTCTACTGCAACCTCTACAAAATATATAAAAATGGTAAGCAAAAAAAATTATAAAAACAATTAATCAGTCGGCACTTTTATGCATAAATATATAGTAAATATATATTATATCTTATGCAACTCAGTATAAGTCGTAAATTATACAGCGTTGTTTTAAAAATTCTTTGTACTAAAAATTACTGGAACTTTTTAACATATTTTTCAACTATTTTTTTTAATATAATTTATGACATAATAACTAAGGATTAGGTGTGAGAGAAGCAGTATTGAATTATGAATCTCAAAAGTTTCTAAGATGGGTTTTCTCGATGGAACAAAATATAAAGAAGCTTTTCTTTGTTTTTGTGTCAAAAAATTGATTCTCAAGTTCTCAAAAAGATATTCAAGTTGCTCAAGTTGTTAACTCAAGAGAGTTTCTTCTGGCGCCTTACACAAGTCGGCGAGATTGTGAGACACTTCGTCAGCTAGACCGATTTTATTCAAAAATGTTTATTAAAATGTAAAATATTTATAATGAAACTAAACTGAACAGCAACACGCAAACCGACGAAAAAACTTTAGAATCCATAAATTCAAAAACGCCACTCTAAGATCAATCAGTTTCATATCTAATGTGTATATGACAAGTGAAAATGTCGATCACAAATGCTAAAGTCAATTTTGTTTCTCTGATCGATTACACAGAAAAAAAGCTAAATTACGTCAACTTAATATCCTTCAAAACATTTTTAGGTTATAGTTACCAAATCTTGTGTTGACAGAAATACGTACTTTGACATGCCAGCAGGGTTGCCACTTTGGTAAATTATTACCAAAATTGGTAGAAAAAGATTGGGTCGAAAAAGGTAATTTTTGTTTTTTTTAGTAGATTTTTGTTAAAAAGACATTTTTGAAAATCGAACGAACGGTACAGATCTGACGGTATTAATTATTAAATGATTTGAATTTTATTGTTCAACAGGTGGCAACTCTTTTCGAAAAGATAAAACTAGTTTGCACATCTACAGGTCAGGCGCTTTCACTTGGTACAGCATTATTTGAAAATCGAGCAAACGGTGTAGATCTTTTATGCGGAACAAAAAATGCCTTCGCGTATTTTATATATACACTCTAAAAAAAATTTGTTTAAATTTGCGCATATTAAAAGCTCAAGCGCTTATCATATGTACGGCGTAGAACAAATTTCAAATTTATTTTTTGAGTTCTAAACAGTCATTGTTCACAATTTCACAGTTTACACATAAATTGTTTAAAATTTCCTCTAAACAAATTTTGTTTACATTCAAGCATATAAAGAGAAGTAACCAGTTTCCTTTCCTAGTGCGTGCAAAATTAAATACCGTCTGTTTACTTTTACATACCAAATTTTTCACGTAGAGAAAAACTACACACAAAGTGTTTAGAGTTGAGTAAATATGAGCAGTTAACAGTTTCTAACAAGTCCAATCATTTTTAATTTGATCGCCATATTGGATCCGCCATTTTGAATTAAAAAAAATTGACTTCAGGTTCATATTCGTCGACCACAAAAACTCTCGAGTGCCGGGTTTCGAACAAATCCAATTATTAAAAAAAAAAAAATGGACCGCCATTTTGGATCCGCCATTTTGAATTAAAAAAAATTGACTTCAGGTTCATATTCGTCGACCACAAAAACTCTCGAGTGCCGGGTTTCGAACAAATCCAATTATTAAAAAAAAAAAAATGGACCGCCATTTTGGATCCGCCATTTTGAATTTCGAAAAACTGACTTCAGATCGCTAATTAGCAACTCCAGAAACCCCCCGGTAACCAGTTCCAACCCATGACAATGCGTAAATTGTTCAGTATCAACGCTTTAATTTTACTAATGTCTTTTCGAGAGCATATTTTCGGCAACTAGACCTATTCTAATTGTCCAAGACAGGTGTGTAATTAAGGGAAAGTTCACCAATAATACCAGAGTAATTATATGTAAAAAAAATTTTTTTTGCTGCATTTTAACATGTCAAGAAAATAAAAAATTGAGAACATCAGCGTTTTTATAAAAAACCCGACCAGCGCGACCTCTAAGAAAACTTTTTTTGTTTTTCAAAATAAAAAAATACGTGTCTCTTTTTTATCACAAATAACAATATTCTGATGTAGCGTTTATGAAAATTTCATGGAACTATTTAATTTATTTATATTAAAATCCTTTGTAAAATTTTGTATTACTTTTGAAAATTGAGTGCATCTTGTGTTTATTGAACATTTTATTAAACAAGTAATTTTTAAGCAAAAAGCAAAACCGACTTCAATTCTCATATATAAATTTAGGAGTACCGTTAATTTTTTCATGATTTCATTTCATCTTTCCGGTAAAACGAAGAATTATTGGAATCGGTTCAGGCGGTCCAAAGTTATGCGGTGGAATACATAAAAGAAGAAAAAATACTCAGAAACCTCCCCTTTTTTGAAGCCGGTTGAAAATGAATGAGTTCTTTGTAAATTTTATGTCAATAAAATGCAATTTATGAAACTTTAAAAAGTTTATTTGTTTATTACATACTGTACATAAAACTTGCATAAATGTATTTTAAAGAGCGTATTGTCTGAAGCAATTTTTCAGTATTTTCTGATGATATATATTTAGAAGTATCCGTTTATGAGGTGCGGCGAGAAGTAGTAACCGTGCTTTAATTTTACTAAAAATTGCTACGTAGTCCCTTTGCTCAGGAATGAAGAAATTGAATTTGAAAAATTAAAGAAGATACCGAACCTATTAAATATATTAGAAGAATACAATTATTAGTTTTTATGCGATTTATGTTTTTATTTTAAAGCTGCTGAGCGTGACAGTGAACCGTATTTGAGCATATTTCCGATTTAAGTTTTACGATTAAGGCTGATACAAATCGAATTTCATTAAAATCGGACCACATTCATTATATTTCAGGCTGGTTGGCGTAGAAGCTCGACAATAATTTTCTGCATCGAGCTCACTGAGATTTGAACTTGTGAACTCCGGCATATAAAAAAAGTTTTCTACCCACTCTTGCTGTTTTCTACTTTTCTTTGTCAATCGAACTGCATTCAAGTGCGGCAGGCTTTTGTTTTTATTTAAATATTCATTTATTTAATTAACGCAGAGTTCTCGGCTCCCAGCTAAGACGAAAAGGTTTTAAAAAATATAGCAGTAGCTTAGTATTTTTGGAGCCCTTGCAAAATAATTACTTTTATTTACTGTTATTCGCAACATTACTTAGTCTGCATGTTGGCTTTGTTTTTTTTTTCTTTTTTGGGATGCATACATACGTATTTACACAATAAACGTAAAAGTATTCTGATGAGATCCGTGCAGTTTAAGATTATTATTGGCCTTATTAAAAAATTTTACATACATATAAAAAATTCTATTTTTTTTATTCCTTTCGTTGTAAAGAAAATTATAAAATTCGCTTTTGAGGATTATAGAGAATGTGTTGCAAACGAAAAGGCACTAGGAAAACAAGGCAACGCAAAATGCCACATTCGTATGTTTGTTGGTACTTTGTCATAAATTTTGAACGCCAATTGGGTCACTTTACTCGCCAGCAATGGCAAAAGAACTGCAAATGAACGCTGTTCAATAATAAATAAACACACATGTACATTGCTATATACATATACGATCACATTCACAATTAAATACATATGTACATATGTACGTACATTTTTACATATGGCTGAATAATAATAAATAAAACACGCGTAATTTAACGAGCTGACAAATTTTGTAGTCCACTAATTAACGAACGAATAAAAAAGAAAATGAAAATAGTAAACCAACTCAGTGTAGCAGCATCAATTTGAAAATAGCCCAGTAAATTTAGACCGCTACAAAAAAAAAATAAAAAATGTTTGCGAATTTTTGATGCAGTTTACTTCTATTAGGAATCCAGAGTCTTGCACCTAAATTTTATATGTGGACATTCCGCCATCTTGGATTTTAGATTTTTGGGGTTTTTAGCAATTTACAAGCTTATCTAGCATTTTTCGTAATAAAAGTTAAAAGAAATCAACTACTTATGTATGAAAATACTAAAGCTTTCTTCTCTCTTTATAAAATTCCTTTTTTTAATTTCTCGTTTTTTTTTCTCTGTTTAATTCTTACAGACTGAAGCAGAATACGATAAAGAACAACTGAGAAGTATGCTTAAATATCAATTTATANAACTCAGTGTAGCAGCATCAATTTGAAAATAGCCCAGTAAATTTAGACCGTTACAAAAAAAATAAAAATTTTTGCGAATTTTTGATGCAGTTTACTTCTATTAGGAATCCAGAGTCTTGCACCTCAATTTCATATGTGGACATTCCGCCATCTTGGATTTTAGATTTTTGGGGTTTTTAGCAACTTACAAGCTTATCTAGCATTTTTCGTAAAAAAAGTTAAAAGAAATCAACTACTTATGTATGAAAATACTAAAGCTTTCTACTCTCTTTATAAAATTCCTTTTTTTTAATTTCTCGTTTTTTTTCTCTGTTTAATTCTTACAGACTGAAGCAGAATACGATAAAGAACAACTGAGAAGTATGCTTAAATATCAATTTATTTCTTTTAATAAATTACGATCGCCAATTTTAATTTTATACACACATTTTTACATTGACAGTTATGCGCAATGCCTTCAAGGCATTCGATCATGATGAACGCGGCTATATTGAATACAGTGATGTGCAGACCATTCTCGAGATACTTGGACAAAAACTGGATGAAAAAGCTATTAAAGCGCTACTTAAAGAGGTCGACAAGGCGAACTCTGGTAAATTGGATTTTGGTCAATTCTGCAAATTAGCCGCGCGCTTCGTTGAGGTCGAGGATGATGCACCCGCCTTGGTTAGCGAGCTGAAGGAAGCGTTCCGCGTTTACGATAAGGAGGGTAAAGGTTACCTGACGGTACAAGTACTTCGTGACATTCTACGTGAATTGGACGATAAATTGTCAGCTGCCGACTTAGATATGATCATCGAAGAAATTGATGCTGACGGTTCAGGAACTGTTGATTTCGATGGTGAGTTTAAGTGTGACGAATACTTTTTGTTTACCATTAAAATTTATTCATAAACATTTTTTTTATTATAGAATTTCTACAAGTGATGACAGGTAAAAATTTCTATGATTTGACATTTAATCGCCATTTTGTGTTCGCATCCGATGAAGTACCCCCCCGTCATTGCTGGACACCGGCATGCAAGGCACGCGACTGTCCTACACGTCGTCTACGCTTGCATCGTCGCATTGAATGGCATTTTCAACGCTTATTTGAGCAAATGTGGCGTCCATTGGATGTGTGGCACAAACCATTCAACTCATTTGCATGTTCCACCTTTGCTTGTTCCACTGCTCCAACACCAGAATCCTCCTCCCACGCCCACTCGGCTGAAAGCTTTAAGCAAAAGTCATGCAAAAACGACACTGTTAACTTACAAAATAAAACAACAACAACAACAATAAGCAAAGAAGGCAATACTCGTACGAAATTTACACAAACATTCGACATCCGAAAAAATCAAACAACTCCAACGAGTTCGCATCGGTGTTCGGGCTGTTGTTATCATTCTACATTCCGTCCGCGGTTCCCTAAGTGGGTACCTATTTTCACTTTGTATCGTGAAATAATACAGAACCCTTTCCGTCGCCGCGCTCGCCTCATGATTACCCATAATTGAATGCGTAGTTGGTTTGCTGCCCGTAGCTCCTCCCCTGCCGTTAAACAAATTAATGTTTGACTAATGTGTTCTTTATGAGTTGCTCCAATGGCATAATAACTCACATTACCACCAGATTGCAAAACTTTTCACTGCCTCTATATTAATACGTGGTTTCATTAATAATTTTCTATTACAATTTCTGATCTGTAGGTTAAGCAACGAGCCTAGTTATTCAAGTACAAAATGTCGTAAGTGTCACCGTTGTGTTGCAGCAATGAAGGAAATTTTCGTATTCTAATTACTTTACCAAACAACTTTTTGTTAAACACTTACTTTTATTGTTAAATTTATTTGAGTTAATCACTATCGCCCTCATATATTTAAATAAAAAATAATAAATGCCACAGTGATAACGTAAGAATTCAAAATTTTATTATGTTCGATTTGATTAACTTAATGATAGCGGATATCAAAATGAATGCAGGTTTAGTATGCATGCACGGAAAAATATTATTGTATGTAAATTAAAAATTCCCTGACAGACATTACCTTTCTCTTTGCCGATTTCCAAACTTCCCACTATACTGTCCAGAAAATTGCTGTCCAATCTTGACTCTCTGCGAAAATCGTGGACTTTCCAAATCTGTAGCCACGTTGCCCATTCAGTTAGTTTATGAAGGGTTTCAGCCTTTCACACGGTTATATGGGATCTTATAATCAACGTTGAACATTTTTATCAGCCATGCCCCCATCGGACTAAATGTCGCTTAAGAGTTGGTAGATATGTCCAACCAACTTTTCGTCGCCAGCATGGAAAAACTCAACCGATAAGCCGCCAGATCCATGGGCTATGTTGCTTGAAGTGAAACTTCTTTAGCGGCGGTTGGTTGGTGGGGGGTAAATTGGCAAATTCAACCGAAACGTTGCAACGGAACGGTTGGGGCTGAAAATTATAAACACAAACGTAAAAACAAAGATAAATATAGCGAAAAGGATCAGGATGTGGATACCGATAAAAGTAAAGATGAAGATAGAGGAAGAACGATTAAAGCAGATAAGGATATAGATAGAGGAACAGAGACTCAATCTGGGAGCTATTTCGGGATTTTCGGGATTCTCGGAACATAGCGATATAATAATCGATATTTTTATCGAATTTGTTATCGATATTTTTATAATTTTGTTTTCGATTTTGTTGGTCGATTTTTTTATCGATTATTTATTGATTTTGTTATCGATTTTGTTATCAATGTCGTTTTCGATTTTGCTGTCGATTTTGTTATCGATTTGTATTGATTATTTGTCGATTTTTTTATCGATATTTTTATCGACTTTGTTATCGATATTTTTATCGATTTGCTCATCGATTTTTCTATCGATTATTTATTGATCGGGACAAGGGAGAAGGCACACTACAGAAGACCGTCCCTATGAACTTCGCACGTGACATATTGACCGCCTTCCGGCTGAATCCTAATGATCCTCTGCGTGAGTATCGAACGTATCCAATTTACCATCACGGAATCTACGCCATGCTTCAAAGCCGAGTTGCACTTACTAACGAAGGTGGCATTATTCAAAGCTCGAGGTCTTCAAAAATGCCCAAAGCGAATTCTTTTTTAGTCATGGCATTTGCTATTCCTAGTAACCATATTTTTCAGAGCCGTCTCACAAGTTTCCCACGCGTGATAGGGATGTCGATGCAAATACAGAGTATTTGATGAAAGCGTCTCCCTAAGGATGCACAACTAAAACAATCTCTGGAGGAGATTCAGGACAGCATGGTTTTGGGCCTGTAGCTTTTAGGGCGAGTATAGTCGTCCATACTAAATTTAGATTCTAAGACTAAGTTAAGTTTAAACTAACGACTAACACAGTTTCTCAAATTGCAGGTTGGCCAAAATACTAAGTTAAGTGTAGTAAATTGAATCTAGACTAAATGAGCTTTTACTAAGCGTATAAGTATATAGATGCATATATTTTAAAGTAATTTTCAAAGCAAAATTAAAACAGTGCATTGTCGAAACAATGTCATTGAGCAGTGATTAGCGCGAAAATTCCGCAATCGATTTGGTATTGAGTACATACATACATATAAGTTAATAAGTATACACTCGTATTGTAGTGCCTTTGTAGCAAACATTCGAATTTTTTATGGCAATTAGCGATGTCTTTTAATACACATTTGTTTTTTTTTTTGTGGACAAAAAAGGTGAATGTCAACATAAAAAAATTACTCAGGAAAATCAATGCAAATTGCATATGCCAAAAACAATAGGGGTATTCACGATCCGGTGCATACTGTCTAGCATGGTGCATGGATAGCATAAATAGCATGATTGGATAATTTTATTGTTGTTTGAACTATGCTATCTATGCACAATGCTAGACAGTATGCACCGGATCGTGAATACCCCTAATGTTTTTATTTATGCAGCAAGACACGCGCTGCCTAAGTAATTAAAAATCAATTTTCTTTGATTGGTACAAAAGTTTTGGTTCAATGCAAGGTCACTTTCGGTCGTTCGTTTTGGGATATTCCATGCGATTCAGCCTTTCCTTTTAAAAAGCCGATTTAGTTTCACTGTTGCTGACTTATTTTGACAGTACGATAAATTCTGCAAAATATTATTGACATTGAAATAGGCGTATATTACCTCTTTGTTAATTTTAAGCTGCTCTCTGTGGTGGCGTATGTAGCTCCCCTTTGACATCGGCGGCCTAAAGAAGGAGCAACCAAAATCGGTATAATGACGAACGAAGATTAAGTACAGCTACCTTATCACAAGACACAAAAAGTCTTGGGGTTATAGGATATGCGCGCAGTTAGTAGCCATAACTTTGGAATAGTGAAGGACTCAGAGCCGGGAAATCGCGCTTCCAGTGTTTTAGACGTGCGTACACCCCGAGAGCTAAACACTGACTCAGATCGCTTTATTGTTGCAGCCAAGGCAAGAGCCGCCTCTGTGCAGCAAAAATGTGCTGCCGAAAATTCAAGGAAAAGCTTTCGATCACAGCGTCGAAAAGCTGCGATCACAACAGACGGTCAATGCATTCGCCACTCGAATCTAACTCCTGCTCTCAGAGAGCACTCTTCAACAAACCAACATATGCGAGACTGTGGTTCCAATTTCCCGCTCATTAAGTACCGTCTCCGAAGAAGTAGTCAACTTTGAGCGATCCCGAATGAACAACCGGTACGATGAGGAGTGTCAAGAATCTGCAGAGAAAAATTATGTGGCCTACAGGGCCACGCTGCGATCGGGCGTAAGGCGAGCCATGTGGGACCGCGTATTCAAGTTTTTCTTATACCAGTTTTTGAAAAAAGTTAAAAAGCGCCATCGAAAATTACATTATTACGATTCCGTTGAGATTTTTTTTTTTAATTTTTTAACTATTTTTGTGCAAATTTTTTAAGCTTAAACCGTTTTGTCATTTGAGCGATTTTTTTTTTAATCTTTAAGAAACTATTTTTATTAATAAAAAACTTCATTATTGGAGATATTTTCAAATTGGTCCAGCTTACGCAAATCTTAATATTTTTCCGAAATATTTTTTTGGTGGATATCTTTAAATATAATAGATTTTGTAATCCCGGTGGAAAACCCGCAACTTTTTTTGCAATCTAATGTACATATGTATGTGCATAAATATGCAAACTCTGTCTAAACATGCGCATTTGTGTAGACATTCTCATTCATATATCCATTAAATTACAATGACAGACAAATAATCTAACAGTGTTTTTACTTTAGATACATACATACCTATGTATGATGGCCTTGAAATAACTATAATATAGATACCAATAGAGCATAAAATGTCCATTATTACATATTACCTTTTTTGTGTCTTACTGTTGTAACGGTTTGGTGTATATTTTAACACTTTTTGGATTAACTACAAACCAATTTATATTTGATTTCTCACATACTTATACGTATGTCTGCATGTATGTATAGTGAACTCTTTTTAGCTTGTAATTAGACACTTGTTTAAGAGGCGCTTGTTAGGTAGTAATTAAAAGTATCACCGTTATGTTGCAACATGTTGCTTCATTAATGGTGCTGATCGATGTAGGATTATAGACAGCTGAGCTTTAAATGTGCAATGAAATAGTCGTAACATGCTTTTGATATAGCACTTTGGGTTAATTTTAGTTCTTAGTGACATGGTTTTTAACCCGCAGCGATTTGGCTGAATCACTGAACAATATGAACTTTCAAACATTTATCCACAGCATTTGACTCTGTTTATCATACATACATACATTGCACTGCTCCAAGCTCACATATTACTTCGGATTTGGCAAAAGTGCCCCTGTCCCNTCACATACTTATACGTATGTCTGCATGTATGTATAGTGAACTCTTTTTAGTTCGTAATTAGACACTTGTTTAAGAGGCGCTTGTTAGCTAGTAATTAAATGTATCACCGTTATGTTGCAACATGTTGCTTCATTAATGGTGCTGATCGATGTGGGATTATAGACAGCTGAGCTTTAAATGTGCAATGAAATAGTCATAACATGCTTTTGATATAGCACTTTGGATTAATTTTAGTTCTTAGTGACATGGTTTTTAACCCGCAGCGATTTGGCTGAATCACTGAACAATATGAACTTTCATACATTTATCCAAAACATTTGACTCTGTTTATCATACATACATTGCACTGCTCCAAGCTCACATATTACTTCGGATTTGGCAAAAGTGCGCTGTCCATCATGAAAAGTTATTTATCAGGCAGAACCCAACGTGTGAAGATCGGCCTTACATACAAAATTTCTGATCTGTCACACATATGGACCTTCCACTGTACTGTATGAATTGAAGAAACTATGATTGTTTTTTTATGTGTATTATTAAAAGTGGGATATATGTATATATTTTTGTAAATTATAAACACGCAAGGACCCGGAACAAAATGTATGATCGAAACCGAAATAACAACAAAACCGTCGGGAGTGTTTCCACAAGAACGAAAGTGAGAACTAAACTGTCGAAAACGTTCTCAACGGGAACTATATAAGAACAAACTCCTGGGAAATGTTCTCAAAATGAACAGAATGCTAACAGTTCTTTCGGGAAGATTTTTAAGAGAACAAAACGGGTATATGTACCGATCGTAGAATTTTAGATTGAAGCCGTTTAATTATCATTATATTTGTATTTTTCGATGTACCGTACCACATATTTATGCTCCGTGCGTCCAAATTGGTTTTATAATTACCCTGTATATTTATTAGCAATTTGTTGTCCACGGGAAGGTTTGATTTCTTGTTTAGAAGCCAACTTAGCTGCCTAATTCTTAATTTTATTTGTTCTTTCTTCTTTGTAAAATGGTTTTTCCATGTCAGTCTGCTACCAATGTATATACATCCCTAAGTGTTTAGCTTCTGTGTCGATTGGAATTGTCGACNAATTTTATTTGTTCTTTCTTCTTTGTAAAATGGTTTTTCCATGTCAGTCTACTACGAATGTATATACATCCCTAAGTGTTTAGCTTCTGTGTCGATTGGAATTGTCGACTGGATTGGACGAGGAGATTCTGTGCTGAATATTTCTTATTTGTTATATAATCTTAATATTCCACAAATTAAAACAACCGACCGTAGAGTAGAGCGGTGTCTTCAGCGAAGCTGGAAATCATGGATGCTTTATCTGGAAATAGGTATATCTGCCGTATATAGATCATGTAGGATTGGTGCTAAAACACTACCTTGCGGGATGCCAGCTTTTATTCGTTGCAAAGATGAGTAACCATTTTCGTACATGACGTAGAAGTATCTGTGGGCTATATAACTTTCTCTTAAATAGTAAAAGCTTGTAGGTAAAAGTTTTCGTAGCTTGTAAAGGGAGGCCCGCATGCCAAACTTTGTCAAAGGCTTTTCCGAAGTCAAGGAAAATGACAATCATAATTTTGGTTGTTAGCCTATGTATTTGTTGAGTCGCTAAATATTGTCGGCGAAAACCGAATTGATGGTCAGGCGTAGCACGTTTTTGAGTAAGAATAGGTTCAAGTCGGTCAAGTAGTAACTTCTCAAAAATTTTCGACAGAATGGGCGGGAGGCTTATTGATCTGTATGATAAAGGGGGCATTGCTAATTTGTCGGCCACTTTCCATAGTTTGAAATGCTTGAAAATTAAAATTAACCAAATAAACTAAAACATAGTGTTTATGAAAATTAAGTAAACGAAAGACTTAAGACACGAAATTTCGTTGCACAGCAAATGAAAATTTGTTCAATAAATGGGCAGTTCATCCTAATGATAAACGGGCGGGAAGTCGAAGTGCACTAGCCTTCCTCTGACTTAGAATTATCAATCATGTTTGGAAACGTTCCCAAAATATTCGCCCTTATTCTGTTCTTTTTGAGAGCGTTCCCGAGAATTTCATTCGCATTTTGTTCTTTAAGAAAACATTCCCGAACCTTCTGTTCTCACATTTTGTCCTCGTGTAGAATTAAACTATTGCAGAATTAATGGAAAGTCGAAAACAATGTTAGTGGGTCTCAGTGTATAGATTTTGATGTTTCAGATACAGCTGGGTTTATTTAACACTAAAGGTTGTTTATGGCATTTTGCGAGTTTGAATTTACATACTAACTAAAAAAAGTTATTATACTTATACCTTTTGCTAGCACTCTAACAGAGGGTTAAGAATGAACTATTTACTGCTGCTTGCTATTGTAATTTTTATTCACAAACTGTTCCAAAGTGTAATTTTTACAGCATTCATACCCGCTGATTTTATTAAATTTTCCGCTCGTTAAGTTGAAATTGAAATTTTTATGTCACCAACGCGTCGCTAATCACTGTTTCGTTTTATTAGGTATACAGTAATCACACACTATGTGATGAGGAAGAAATAAATTAGATTCGAAAATGGTGTCGACAATTATGTTACGCTTCAAATATAATAAATCTTTATATACAAAAATGAATTCGTGTGTAACCTCATAACTCGCGAACGGCACAGCGAATTTAATTCATTTTTATTTTATTTGTTTCTTCCTGTCTGCAAAAGGTTTGCATAGAAAAAAATTAATAGGGTTGCCACCTTTCGAAAAAATTGCAAAAAGGGTATTTAAATAAAATATTTACCTATCCTAGCTGTTCGTGTGTTACCGCGGATGNTGAATTCGTGTGTAACCTCATAACTCGCGAACGGCACAGCGAATTTAATTAATTTTTATTTTATTTGTTTCTTCCTGTCTGCAAAAGGTTTGCATAGAAAAAAATTAATAGGGTTGCCACCTTTCGAGAAAATTGCAAAAAGGATATTTAAATATAATATTTACCTATCCTAGCTGTTCGCGTGTTACCGCATAACTCAAGATCGGCTCAACGGATTTGCTTCTTTTCTATTTCATTTGGTTTCTTTCTGTGTGTGGAAGGTTTGTAAAGAAAAAATTGGAATTAAATAAATCAAAGAAAAAAATAGTATCGACTGGTTATACAAGTCTAGTATTACTGGTTATGGCATAGTGAAAACAAGCCTTAAGATTGAATAATCTCACGAAACTAAATTCTGGGGTTCGGGGATCAGACTATCTTTTCCTTATATATTTTGGTGCGCCGAGCAGTCGGTTTTGATTCATCACGGCAGGATTTTTTCTATCCATCATGTTTTTTGGGGTTAAAAAAATCTGACGTGCTGGAGCAAAACGCACTTCAGATTCGTGTTCAGGGTATTCCTGCTGTCAAAATGACATTACGCTTTTTTTGTGGGGCCGTCTTATTCAAGTTTCAAGCGGCTTAGAATTCGTGTTTGGATTTTTTTTTTATCAAAAATAAATTGTAATTTTAAGCCACTGAATAAAATGTAATGGAAACTGTTTAACCAAATTTTCTATAGAGTTTCTGAATAAGTTTGAAATGTTGATGACCGATTCTTGTACAAGGTGTACTATTTTTGAGTTACTTGATTTTCGCTATATATTTTTAATTAATAATAAATAAATAAGAAAAAAATGGTAAAAAAAAATATAAAAATCGTGTCTCTAATTACGTGGCCACCACTGTTTTTTGTTGTTTGCATATCGCGAAGATTTCTAATTTGAATTCACTTATCATTACCACAGCTTTATTGTTTTGGAAATCGGGATACTGCAAATTGGCTTTGCAATACAACTTTTTTGCCGCTTCTTCAGAAGTTAACTAATAACCTATGCAAAGTAAGAAATCTGGGAAATTAAGATATTTCACAAAAGTAATACTGACAATATTTGCCCTTAAGCGTAAACAAATAAACTGACTCACTAGGCAAGAGCAACAACAAATTAAAAAAAAATATATAAATCTGCCTAACCATTCTCGCTGATTGACCTCTAACAGAATTTGTGCGCGGCTAAAATGCAATCAGCGCCCATCACCATGATTTTGCAAGCGCCTGACGTAACCAACTCAATGAGCAAATGAGCGACCATTTCGGCCAAAGGGAGAAGCGTGGAGCGGACAAGTTTATATAGTGGATTTCAGCAGCCAACATTGGACAGGGAACTCGTGCTGGCCGCAGGCGTCTTCCAGTAAATCAATGTGGGACATGGACGCCATTGCGCAGTAGTTGTTATATGTATATCTATACTTTATAGTTGGCCATGCGAGGGAGGCTAAACAGTCAAATCAGTTAGCAAGTCAACGAATTTTAAGCAACGAGTTCATTAGTAAATTGCGCGCGACCCATAATCGACTGTTAAACCATGAATAAAATTTGTTTAACAATTTTTCAGAAAAAAGTGGTTTTAATGAACATTGCGTTGCTGGCGGATGGTGGTGCAAATAAATAAACTAAATCAAAAATATGAATTTATAATACAAAAAAACTCAAAATATATTTGACAAACTTGCCTAGCATACGCTTCCCGCAACAAGCAATGCACACTAAGTACCCGTACGGGTACGACAATTTGCAGCAACACAAAATTTAAAGTTGCCTAAAAAAAATAATTTTAGTTGCTTACTCATTCATTGCCCTTACTGCACCGGATCGTTTGCTGTTGATAAAAACATTTGCGCAAATTTGCGTTAAATACTTAACAAAAAACAATTAGAGTTCACAAAAAGCGCAACTCTGCGCGCAGCAATTCACATAGAATCTGGTCAACGATCTTAACAGTCCTGTGGCATTTTTTTTTTTCAATGTATTATTGCTTTGCATAAACGCTTTTTTGGCCAGAATTTTGCATAAAGTCGTGATTGTTACAAATTTGGGTGTTCCACTGACACGATTTATATGCCATTTGCTGGCGTCTATCGCATATTGCAGTTTTCAATTTTTTGTTTGTTTTTATATTTGGACTGAGGACTGCAGACTTTGTAAGGTTTTCATAGCATTTGAAAATACATACATACTACATATGTTCATGTGTTAGTAGGCAGAGACCAAAAGTTACTTGAAAGTACCAAGGTGCCTTCCTATATTAATGGGCAATAGCAATCAACATATCGCTCTATAAGTACTCGTATGGCTTGCTATGTTTAATCGTATGTGGCCTTTTGTGCCTTAGTGGGCGTATACATGTGATAATAAAAATACTCATTTGGCTAATGCACACCGCATTCGAAAGTATTTGGCATTTAGCAATGAGAATACGATATGGAAAGGCTTATTCTAAGTATGAAAAAGACAAATGGTAAATGGAACTCAAAAAGTGCATTTGCCATATGGGAAGGTACAAGATGTCTGAAGTTAAATATGTAATTTTTCTTCAGTACATTCAAGTTAGGGTTAAAAACTGGTTAAGTGCTAGTAAAAATTGATTTGTTGAACTTAGGGGGTTGTGGAATCGCCAGCATCTTGAAAACATGGGTCGTCAGCTTTCTTCCTTCCTTAGGGGTACAGCGTCATTTAGACCTCTAACCAAATTATGTCCAAATGTTAGTAGAAAGAATTCTATTTAATTATATAATCACAACTTTATTTTAAAAACGGGGTAAGTATTACTTTTTGAAACAAAAATTATTTTGTTTAATTTTTTCTTAAGCTCTTTTCCTCTTAATATTTTTGAGATATATGTATGTTTAACACATTGGCCTTTTTTTTTTAATTTTTATTTCCTTTTTTACTTGTAATTTAATAGAACTTTGAACATATTTTCCCTTACTGATTTTTGAATTAAATTTATATCAGAGAAGCGCACCGAGTGTAATAAAACTGAGTGTGTCCCACTCATCATCCATAATGTGTTCTACTTATAACCATTCATACTTACTGAAGTGCCCCCGAATGTCATATCCACTCTTAAGTATGACGTATCTATCATACTCATATTCCTAATCCAAGTTTAAAACTTTGTACAAAACTCATCCAACTCCGTTTAGCATGTTGGGGATGGTATAAGTATTTATGATGAGTGCATCGCATTCATATGTATGGCAACTTATACACTTCAATGGCTTTGTGCGTAAGCATATATTGAGTGGATGTCAGTAGCGACTCTTTGCAGATCACTGAGCTTTATCTATTTTTAGCAGTCAAATTGTAATTTGGTTTTCTGAATAACAGTAAGGGCGGGTTTTTCAGGGCATGGTTGTAGTTTTTCTTTCTAAACGCTCGAGCTGGCTGGTTTAAACTTCGATTAGCCCATCAAATACCAGCCAGTTCTTCAATATAATCGCAGTTTACGTGATCTAAGTTAAAATTGGCACTGGAAAACTCGCCTTAAGTATTACTGTAGAGAAAATATGCAAAATAAACCCGGTTTGCGAAAAAAGTCGAATAATCGATCACTCTATAATATCCAAGCAGCGTCTAAAATATGAACACTCTGACCATAATAAATTTTTCTTAGTTATTTTTTTGTAAAAAATATAGTTCATTAAACAGCAAAAAACAGCAAAAGCGAAATCGAATTAAAAATTTGAAAATTTTGAAGAAAAAATGTTTATCAAAACTTTTTGGTAGTTCTTAAATTTTCTAGAAGTTTTTGTATTTCATTTTTTTTTTCTTTTGTTTTTTTGTATAATGTGTATCTATTTATTGAATCTTTCTTTTGGAACTAACAATAAGTTTTAAAATCTTACAAACTAGTAACACTATATTTAAAATTTCTGCAGCAATGTATCGCTGGATACCGTGCTGGGCAGGCGATCTAAACGTACGAACTTCAGAGCCGCACTTATGAAAATAAAAATATCTTGATGGAGCTAAATCTAAGGTAACGTATAATTGTGTACTTGGCTCAATGGGGGACATCTGTCTTCGTGGAAATATGTTCTCACCGAAAAGCATAAAAATATTGTGGGTTTCGTAGCCAGTTTGGATTCGAGTAGGACCAAGCCTAACCTAATGCTGCCTTCTCAAATGGTGTTGTGATATTTTTTAATTTAACTAAATTTAGGTAATTATTTTTTTAATAACCAGTTGTGTCAACATACATACATACACGGCTAATGGCAACTGGAGTTACCTACTTATGTACATAAAAAAACACTTTTTGTATATAAACAATATAATACGTATGTGGTACTTATTACGGTGTTTATAACATTAATAAGTATTTTTTTGCACCTGCAGAAGCTGCTAAATTAGGCATAGCAAGTTGCCTTCCTCTCTTTAAAGTTTAAACACATTACATTTCCGTTCATTTATTTTTCCTTTTTCAATTCATCTCAACGTTTAAGAATTGCACAGATTCCAATTGTAATTCATTACAAATTATGCCTATTTAGAGCTAACAAGCAGGCTGAAGCACAACCGAGCACTGAGTTTTGCATTGCCTTTTGGGCTTTGGCAAACCATTTGTTACTCTTTTTTCACCACACAGATTGGCGGAATATTTCTTGAATTATTTGTGTGACTTGTTTTTCGTTTGTGAAAACATTTAACGATGCTAGCTGCCAGGAATATCTATCTACTCTTATGTTGGCAAGTGCGTACAAACATCCACATATACATACACCAGCCAGAATATGTTTCTGTACAGTGTTTTTTTTTTTTTTTAATTTGCAATGTTTTTCGTAATAAATTGTTTTCGTTAATTTTTAATATAAATATAGTTCATTCTGCATCAAATGGAATATAAAGTAATGATTCAAAGTTTTTACTAAGTTTAGGAAAATTCGACAAATTTTCACCAAAATTTTGAACTTTTAAACGAAATATAGGTGGCAACTCCAATAAAAACTGATTTTGTTTTTATGCTGCATATCTCTGGAGGTGTTTATTGCAGAGGACTGAGACTTGGCACTTGGATTTAGGTGTACCCAAAATTAAAACCATGCCCATGGGGAAAAATTGGGCTTATTCGAAAAGGGGCGTGGTACCCCCGTACAAATTTATTTTATACTGCATATCTCTAGACGGGTTTATGGTAGAGTACTGGGACTCGGTATTGGGATATATAAAATCAATTCCATACTCACTGAAGAAAATTAGGATTACAAGAAAAGGGTGCGTGACACTTCCCGTACAAATTGATTGTTTCTTACCACATATCCCTGGAAGTTTTTGTGGAAGCATACTGGAACTTGGTATGGAGTTATGTATACATGTCGCTTCCCATACATACATACTAAAACTTTTATAATACATATTTCTGGAAGTATATAAAATCTCTGAAAGTATTTTAAATTTGTTATGGAGGTTCATTTTATCAGTCCGGTATTGATAGACAAACATTCAGTTAATGGAAGAGGGAGAGTCGGCATCTGCTATATAATGGAAAAATCGAAAATGAAAGCTAAGCTAAGGTTACTGAATTTGTGTCGGAAATATTAAGAACCAGCCGTGACACCTGCCAGAAGGTTACACGTTCACGCGGCGTATGCCTATAACCATTTTAAGGTAAACTTAGAGGGATCGATATCTTTCGTATATCTAGTCTGCAGATGAGATTTTATAATTCCATAGTTTTAAACGGCCTAAATACCGTAACTCGCTCAAAATATATACAGCTATAAAAAAATGGGCACATGAATAAAATATAACATTTTAAATAATTTTTCATATTTTTATAAAAACGTGGGATGGCGAATATTTATTGCGACATGAATGCTCACCTATGGCGTTTACTGTTATCGAAAAAAATTTCACCTTCTTATATGGCAACATTCTAAGAGTGCAACATTTTAAGGAAAGAGCACGCAATATGCATGTGAAGATGCTAAGAAAAGAACACGAAAACTTGGCAGCCCTGGCGCAGGGCAGAAAAAATGCAATATCATTTCGAGAAAAGAATACGCTATTATTTTAGAGAAAATATAAAATTTGAATTAATATAATTACATAAGTACATATAATGCAATTCAACTGTTGCATGTTTTGAGAAAGAATACAATGCCTAAGTGGCAGCTCTGGTACAAAGGCATGGTAAATACACGCACTTCAACACTGATTTCAAATAAATTATGCAAATTAATATATTCATTTGAGCTACAACTTCAACTACATCAAATTTGCAAATTTTTTACTGCATTTGAGGTATATACTTTATTTAGTGGGATTTAATTTGAAACTAAGTAGTTTTCGAGTGAGCGTAATTGTGAGCATAAGATTGCTTTAAAACAAATTATTGACTGACTAAACACGCATAAATAATATTGAAGGTATGAAATATTTAATTAGAACAAGAATGCAAATTTATATGCAAATACCAAGCCACGCAATTGCTTTAAGTGTGGCTAAATTGTGTAAATATATTTAGCTAATTTAAACTATATTGAACATATAAGAATGCGGTTAGAATTTTAAACTTAAAACAAACTAAAGTGGGTAAACATGCGATTTATCATCGCAAGTGTGTGTTAAATGGCAATAATTTTGAATGAACTAAAGAAATGAAGTATAATATATGTAAGTATGTTTAGCAATCATCAAATATGCATCAAGATCAGGTTAGGGTATAGAAGCTGCATTGCCATTAAATAAATACCTAAAATATTGAGCCATTAGTTAAATAGAAAATTAATGCATAATAATTACCACCCAGCGTTTCCAAGTACAATATATACCACTCATAGCTAAGCGTCACCTTTAAATAGTTAGCTAAAGAACCAAAATATTCCGAGAGATGGTTACAAGTGTGTATAAGTAACACAGAAGATTTAGAGGGGAAAAGTAGGATTTTCGGTAGGATCACTTGGTCGCAGCAATAATTTTATACCAGATATCTGCTGATAGCCACCAGGGCGCTGCTGCACAATATCTATTCAAAACACCGAACGAATTTAGATATGTCGTTAAAGGATTAACTTTGGCTAAAACTGTGTATTGGCAGTAGAGCTAGAATCAACTCCAAAAGTGTATCTTCTTCTCCTTTCTCACGGGAATCCATTTACCACAACCGAGGGCGGAAACTTTATCCCCCAAGGTAAATGTCAAGTATTTTTGAGTAAACAAATATTTTGTTACCGCTTTTTCCAGAGCAATATGAGCATTAAGAACGAGTTTAGGANGCACAGTTAATGAATCGCACAATCGTTACTGCAAACAACAAAAATTGTTAGCTGACATCTCGACAAGTCGCATTGTTAAAAGTTAGTGAATCGCACTACTGGTTGGGGTTCGGAGCATGTGGTATTTTTGTACTTTTGTAGGACGTCTACCACCCGCAGTCGCCATAAAACCAAATTCGGCGGTTGGCCTCTTGTACTTTCGGTGTACCATTCGTGGCTTAGGGCCCCATTTTTTTCTAAATTCTATGGCATATAGGGCAGTCATAGCGTTCCTAAATCCTACTTCTATACTAAAATTCCTTGAGAGTTTCCTGTCCAAATCCAATCATATCCAAATATTTAACTTCAGTCGCCTTTGTCAGTGTGACACTTATTTAGTGAAGGAAGCTAGAATCAAATAAATTCTTTCATGGATGCTGAAATTGGAGTAAATATTCGACGAATGTATCTCCTACATATATCTAGGAAGACTGTGGACCTTTCCGACAAGGGTACCTAACTGAGTCATAAATACCCCAGATATAAATGTCTTTAAGCTTTCTTTGACTTTATAGGTCGAAAATCATTTGGCTTGACAAGAGAAAATCTGCTTCCTTTTGGTACGAGCACCACTTTCTTTTTGTGATCGTTTTGGAGATGTGGGCCAGGACTAGGCAAATGATAGATGTTTATTAATAAGCCCTGCGTAAGGTATGTTGTATAAATCCGTAGATTTGAAGCACATGATCGCCCATTCCAACTTGTTTCGCCAATAATGTCTTTTAAAACCCTCGATAGTCTGAAACCAGAAGTGGTGGGTCTGAGTGTAGTAAAACACCTAAGAAGATGAATGTTCATGGTCGTCGCATTGCATGGCGAAGTCCGTCGCCATTTGAGTTTTGAGCATACATAGCGGTATATAAGGCTTTCGAAAGCATCTTTCGTAAATTATTGGCCTCAGAATTTTCTTCTAATTCATTGAAGATTTTTTTCTACGAATAAGTTTTCGCCTCTTTTATGAAGTTTTTAAAGGTTTTTAGAGCATCTTTGTAGGCTTGCCTAGAGCTGGTTCGCTTAACTTGGTTTCTCCTTTCCTAGGAAAACTATTTCATTGCTCCAACAGTGTGGGGTTGGTCCCATCGAAGGAACACTTGATCATAACGTTGAAGGGTGGTTCACAGTTTCGTAAATTTTTTCCGATGAAATTAGCTCACTTAAAGAAGCCAAATATGCGATTTTTAAATTCGGCGTATGTAGATACGTATGTATTGCTATCATCTGCAGTTTAAAAGTTAGAGAGGCAGTTCGGATACAGTGGTTTTAAATGAGGACTGATTTCGAATGACTTTGCAAGAATAGGAGGTATTGCTCGCCAAGCGACGATATATTAAAACAAGAAACCTAAAAAAAAAATCCACTATGATCTAAGAACTTTAACTCAAGAATAAGATGTGTTTGAAAGGATATTGGTAAAAGGTTTTCAAACGATTTACAGCAAAAAAAAAAAATCTTTGAAATAAAAAGGCTCTACCCATAATTTCAAATAATGGCTTATGTGAAATAGTTTTTTTCTGTGCTCATCAAATGTTTGCATTTTTATATAATCCAAATGAGCAAAAAATAGTTTTTCGCCAAATTTAAATTTTTTGAAGTGCTAATTAAAAACCACAAAGTAATTTCGGGTTTTTGCACAAAATATTTTTGCTTTTAGTTTAATAAATTTAGTAAATAAATTAAAAAGCGTTTCCGAAACCGACAATGTGACAACTTCTATAAAGTAATCAATAGGTACAATAACTACAACAACAAATATAGCAAGAGAATAGCGTAAAACCGACAATACTTCAGCCAAATTGGCAGCAACTATTCATTACGTCAAGCGGTTTAGTCGCGCGCAAATTAAGAAATTAAACAAGAGTTATAATACATATAAATGTACATACATACATAAGTAGAAAAAACGAAAAAATACAGATAAATGTGAGAACAAAAAAGTAGAACAAAAACCAACCAAACCAAATGTATGCGGTGCGAGGAAGCAAAGAGTAGGACATGCCGGAGCTGACTTCACTTGACTTGACTATATAAAGCAGCAGCCACAAAAGCTACAACGCAAACACAACAACAACAACAACAACAACATCGACTATGACAATAAAGAGCCTATCAGACGTGGCAATGCAATATATTTCGACAAGGCTGTCAAAGAAAGAGGTTTTTTATTTCCGAAAGACGAATTGCAGATTGCTGGTGCAACACGATCAAGTTGAAATATATTTCCGAAATCGATTTGCGCTTTCTCAATTGCAGTCACATCTTGCAACTTTTATTTCTCAAACTGATTACCGAAATGTGACAGAAAGTTCTTGCTCGCTGTTCACACAGCGAAATAAAATTTCTCTTTCTCAATTTGACAGCGAATTGCGTGGAAAAGTTGGAAATATTGCCACGTCTGACACGCTCTTAACAATAAATAGTAGCAAAGTGCAAGCAACCAATTCAATGCGCATTTATCATAGACAAAACAAACGTGAACTAATTGTATTGTTGCAACATGTTGCAGCAGAAGGCTGTCGTTGTTACCATGGTTGCTAATAGCTAGTCCCATTTGTTGCACAGCTGCATTGGCGGTGTTGCATTTACCATTTAGAGCATTATTTTTGATTTATGTGCGATTACATTTCCCGCTTTTGTGTATTGTTTTTTTTTTTTTCCTGTGATAAATAGTTAATTTATATTATTTGGAAAATACATTTTCGTATAAATATGCTGCTTCTAAGTATGTGTGTTGCTAGACATGAACAACGCCATATTTATTTATGGAACAAATGATTATGTGCCACAATGGCACACTACTACTTAATATTTACTTACCCACTCATTTGCAACATATAATTTTTGGCAATTTGCTGGCATATAAATAAAGTTGTTGCAAGCGATTGTTTTAGGTGGCAAGAAAAACTACAACTTTCAACTTGGCATTGTATGGCATGCTGCTGCAGCTGTGAGTGCGAAACCTTCAATTTGGCAAAGATAAATGCAACACAGTAAAAATTGATATATCACAGCAAACTTGAATAAATTTGCGCATCAATCGTATATTTCAGATACAGGCCGAAAAAAGGAAGCTCAGGGTTAGAGGGTTAGCCACTCTTTGTCGTTTGATAGTCGAAGATAATGTAATGGAGTAACCTCCCTTCCCCCGTTTTTGATGAATATCCGAGCAAATGTTTAAAATACTATGAACTTGACTTGATACACGGACTTGACCACTTTATTGGTAGATCTACCCACTCTTTAGCTTTATTTTATTTTCTATCGTTTTTACCAAAAAAAGGCTAAAAATCTACTAATATTTTCTCGAAGGTAAGAAAAGATTTAAATGAACACAGTGTATATATATTTTTAGGGCAACTTGCAGACTTCAAAGAAATCGATGGAAGTAGAGATTTACACGCAAATTCATAAAATGAAAGAAGACTTTAATTGCTTTTAGTCCAAGATCCGACAAGGGCCCGACCTTCACTCATCTGTTTAATGGATGTAATCTGATTTGTACGAAATCTAACGTGTTAATAAATAATTATTCCGTGAGTGGATTGGTTGAAAAACTCCTAGAAAAATTATTTTTCCCTTCGTTCAGTTTTCATACTAAACTGAAATAAAAAAAATAATTTTTCACTTAAATAGCTTTCGTGAAACTGGCAATTAAAACGACAAATGTTTTTTTTTAATTTAATTTAATTTTAACAAACAGTTTTTTCTACTCATATTAATTCAATTTCTTTTTTTTCTAATTTCATTTTTATATTTTATAGTTTTGTAAAGAAATATATTTTTGAACCTCATTTTAGTTATCGTAACTTACTTTTGATTATTTTATTATTTTTTATTTAATTTAATTTTAATTTTTTTATTTACTTTTATTTAAATTTTTGGATTATAATATTTTAAAAATAAAAATTAATTTAATTTTGACTTAATTTTTTTTTAATTTTTTTTTAATAAGTATATTTTTTATTTAATTTAATTTTCGTTTAACTTTTAGATTTTTTTTATTTTATAAGGAAAATAATTTTTTTTTAATAGGTATTAATTTTATTTTTAGAAATTTATTTCATACAGTTTTTATATATTTTTTTTCCTCTTTTATTTAATTTTTAGTTTTTCTTCAACAATTTTTTTGAGCTTGAAGCCGGTTTATATAAAAGTTGGCAAGGAAAAACAGCAATAATTTATATATAGAAGTTATAGTTGCTATTTCGGAGATCACCACATCTCCTCATCAGACTTCAACCGCGGTCACAGGAATATTAAGCAGCGACCCCGGATTACAAAGCCAGTAGTCTACCACTTTAGTTTTTTTCTTTAAAAATTAAAAGATATATTTTTTAAACTTCATATAATTTTTAGAAAATTTAATGCTAAAACACAAACAGAAAATCGCTAAGACATCGCCGTGCGTAGATCTTTCAATTAGTCTCGTATTTGGAAAGATGAAAACGAGCGTTTATGATAGTTTCCAAAATCGACAATTTCTTAACGAAAGACTGTAGTCTGAAACCATCTCGCTTACTGTCTTTCAATTGTCTTACAAAAAATTTTCAAATATGATTAAAATAAGAATATTCTTTATCATAGCTTAATCAGAACACACAATGTGTGAGCTAAAATATTTCCCTTTGTCTGGCTATTGACATCCACTTCTGTAATTTATTCTGAAATACCTTTTACAACATTTATTTATTTTCTAGTTTACCATGCATTGTATTGTGGATTTTTCACATTTTCACGCACGAAACTTGCGATTTGCATTTCAAACAATACCTATGCCATCTCGTATGCATTTGAGTGAACCTAAAAATACTTAAGTAGATATTTTCTGCTTTCATTACGATGCAATGGCCCGTAACATGCCTGGCTATGGTTATGGTCCGCCAGCCCTGCAGCCATGACCGACAGAAGCCGTCCGCCGCCTTGCAATGGCAGCAGTTGGTCAGCGTAGGTGGTGCATGCAACTTTACAACTTAATGTCTTCGCTTTTGACATTGCTGCTGTCTGCACGGGTGCAGCAAAGTATAAAATTGCACAAACTATTGCACTTTTACTTTAACGCTCCAAATCACCTGCATTTGCTTGCGAATGCATAAATAATTTAAATTTGTGCCGCCTTGCGCGCGGAGTGGTTTGAACTGTCTTTGGCGGCGCTGGGCGGTTGATGTAGTGCAACAAGCTGAAGTGGCGGCAAGTGTTGGCCGCCGCAGTTACCGCATTCACACACTGCTGGAACGCATTTAGTTTGGCATTTTTACAACCGCGCCAAACAGCTGCAAATTATTCACACATGACAATCACACAACAACAATTACAACAATCTGGGCGCATAGTAATTTCGCCCGTTGATTCACGATCCTTTCTGCCAGCCACCATACCACTGCCGCCAAGAAAATAGTGTTAATAGTTGTGTGTGTGTGTGTACGCCATATTATGCTGCAGCAATTGTGTGTCGAATTTGCCATTTCTTGCGGTTAATAACAATGCCTGTCTTGTTGGTCGCGAAAGTATTGGGCGCCGCTACCACAGTGGCATGGAGCATGAAGAGTGTGGCATTTGGCTGGGTAGTTAAGGCGGTGGTGCTCTGCAGCAAAAACAATACCATCATGTGCTGCAAGTACTCACGGACATATTTACATATGCACATATGTATATTTGCATACATATATACTAGATACATACATAAGTATAACAGGCATTAATATAAATGTAAAATTGTCTGCATTTGCAACGGCAATTTGAATGTTTGTACAGCCTCCATAATCTTCCGTAGATGCACGTTTTTTCCTTGCTCAATTTTGGTATGCACATACATACATACCTACCACCCGTTGTAATTTTCTGCCTTGTCGCATGCCACGTTTTACATCATAATTACACCTGATCGCGCTTGGTATCCATTACACAGTGAAATTACTGCTTGTGTATGTGAATGGGTTTTACTGAAAGTCTTTCACTCTACACCTTTTCTTTGCTGTCATTGATTGACTGCAATGAGTGTTCAATTCGTGTTGACTGATGAAGTTTTACCTATTTCCTAAATGCAATGTCGTAGTGCGTGGCTACGACTCTGCCTGCGGAAAATCATAAAATGCATTGAATGGTAATGGTATTGGTAGCTGTGATGTTAACGGTAATTATAAAAGTAATGGTAATCGGAACTGTGGATAATGGTAATAAAAATGGTAATAGTAATCGAACCCGAAAAGGGAAAAAAAAGGACAATCAAAAGGCGAAATTTTTTGGTAGAAACGAAAACACCATAACCTTACCGCCTCCTTAATTGCCAGCGAGTATAGCTCCAGACTGAGTTGCTTAGTGAAAACCCTTGCATCTACACCGCACCTCACCTCTTATCAATTAGAAAAGAAGGCTATGCCCTTCAATTACTGAGTCTATTCCCGAATACAGTCAGTAAAGCTTACGAATCTTATGTGGGGTTTGTTGTTGTTGCAGTTTCTTGGCATGATGTAGTTATTAGGCAGGTCTTTTACCCCAGATTGAATTCTACTTAGGATGGCTGCCTACCTTACCAAATCTCTATAAGGAAGTGTCGGTCGAACTATAGGATTTCTTTGCTCGCTTCTGAATGTTTAACTTCCAAATAAGTTTGGCGTCCACAACACTCTCAGATATTTTATCTTTTATGAGAATTCCAGTTCGGTACTTTTTAATTTAGGTTCCGTAAAATTAAATAATGTTGTCTTATTTTTAAATAACCACAGCTCAGTTTCCTCCGCAGTTATGTTAGGTTACAGTGGCTGCTGGTAGACAGAAGAATACTTGTACCTTTTCCAATTTGGCGAAAGTAGAAGAAAAGTTCCCTTCCTTGCAAGTTCATTCATCATTTAATTGCCCGGTATACCTCTGTGTCCCGCTCTGCCATCACTTTGAGTGAGTTTCGAGTTGGGTGTGACAGAATCCGAAGCTTTTAATGCCACCTGGCTGTTTCGAAAATGCAGATGTCATTTTCTCTACTTCTTCTGTCCGTAAGGACTCGGTAGGCTCCTCTGTGGCAGCGATCTCGGCTTGAAAGACGCTACTGTGGTCCGGAAGGCGGAATGACTTTTGAACGTCTAGTTATCCCGACAGAGGAAGAAGAAGGCCTCCTCTGCGCTGGAAAGACCAGGTGGAGAAGGACTTGGCTTCACTTGGCATTTCCAATTGGCGTCAGTTGGCACACAAGAGAAATTACTGGCGTGCTGTTTTGGAATTGGCCAAAATCGCTGAGGCGGTTACAGCGCCAATAAAGAAGAAGAAACTTGCCAGCTATGTGTTTAGGCTTTTTTCTTTGTCAAAATAAACAACATATACGTACATACATACGTACATATTTGTATGCAGTGTGCGCGCTTGTTTTTGGAAAACTGTATTTGTTTGTTAATTTTTTTTTATTTATTTGATTTTTTCTTTTACATCTGCAAAATGCGGAAGCTCTTTTATAGATTTTATGGGGTACATAAAATATTTTCTGATTTATGTGCCTTCTCTGTTGCGACTATAGCAGATTGCTATTGGCATTCCAGCAGTCAGTGGTTGTTATTGCTTGCTGACTGTTAAGCTGCGGTTTTTTTTTACCTATCTATTCATTGCAGTCTATGCACTCTTTACATACAGATTAACAACTACTTAGATTTATGTGTTTTACGTGAAATTTATATCCCAAGTTTGGTGTACAGATTTGCCAACTTGTGGCACGTTTCTGGCGGTGTGGCACATAAAAGCAACATTGTTCTGCGTAATTAAAATGAATTGATTGAGTGATTGGAGGCTTGCCAAATTTAGTGTGTTGTTACTTTCTCTCTTACTGCATATGTAGGTATAATGCTTCATAAATGAGCTTGTCGGAAGCGCTAAATCTACATATACATAAACGTCCTTAAAAAAATAAAAGAAAAATATTTGGTGCTAAAATTTTTTTGTGAAGAAAGACTTAAACTTTTAAGCCGAATCTGAACAGTAAATGGCTTTTATAAGAAGTTTTTTCGTGACAGAAATGCAAGGTCATTTAATTTTTTGTTTACTTTTTGGATTTTTTTAAATCATTCGGCTGGCTTTCCAAGATTTTTTTGTGATAATTTGGTACTTTTTGGGATATTTGACGAGTTTTACTAAATTTTACTGAGCTGCTCGGAGTCTTTTTCTATTTCAAATCATTCAATTTGAACCTTCACGATTTTTCGGTGACACTAAGACACGTTTCGGGTGTTCTACCGATTTTTCAACGCCGTACGGAGTGAGTTTTTTTTTGGAGTTTTTTTGGTTTCCCTCTTTTATTAAGTTTTTCTGGAACCCTTCGCCGCTTGTTTGGAACTCTCAAAAGATTTTTAGAACTCTTTCGGAGATTTTTACAAATTTCAAACGTTTTGAGAAATTTTTGAGATTTCTGTGTGTTTTGTTGTTTTTTGTTGGAAACCATTTTCCTTGTAATTGGAGATCATTCAGTATGATTAGTAAAGATTTTTTCGTGACATTTCGGAATTTCGCGGCGCTGTTCGTAGTTATTCAGATTTTAAGAGGACTTTTAGGACTTTTTCCTATTTTTTGGACTGCCTTTAGTAAATAACGTTCTTTTAATATTTAGATTATATTTTTACAAAAACAAAAATATTTATTTTTTTAATTTCATAAAAAAACAGCATAATATTTTTAATCAAACTTATTATAGAACGAAATAAAAAAAAAATTTCCTTTTGTTCTTTGCATACAATAAAAATATCTTTTAACAGCGCTACGCTGGCGCAGCTCGTAAGAACTTGATCGCAAGTAAACTCAATGGCTACGCAAACAAAAAACCTGGAAAGGGGGCAATGCAAAAATATATACATTAGGGCGGGTCAATTTGTTTGCGAGATTTTTTTTACTATGCGGGTAGGGTATAGGGGAATTTTCCGAATAAACCATGGGTATAAAATCACTTTCGAGCTTTTACTTTAGCAACGTTTTATTTTGCTGTAGTGTCATAAAGTACGAGTATTTAAATTTTTTATAAAAACATGCTAATAAGAGGGTTTTGGTATGAGGCATCCATTTCTGGCGAATTATTAACCTACTATTCCGCCTTCTTCAAACACTGCTTTGCGAAACTACAGCAAAATAAAGCGTTGCTAAGAAAAACCCATATTTTTGCAATTTGGCAAGCTCGTAATTGATTTTAAACCCATGGTTTCTTCGACAAATTCCTTAGGAATATCAAGCAGAATACTCCTATGCTGCACCCGCATAGTCACAAAAAAAAGCCCACTCTAATGTGCATATTATTACCCGGCGAATGACGTGCAAATGTGGATGGATTTTGTGAGTTTCTGCGCATTCTCATTAATGGTTGAGCAGACGGTGCAATGAACTTGTTTTGGGTATTCGCAAAATCGCACACTAAGTAAAGTAATATTTTTTTTTTGTTTATTTTAAAAATTATAAATATCTTTGTGTATTTTAAAATTGCCGTACAAACTTGTTTGCCATATACAGATAAAGTTAACGTTTATGCGCAGGTTACTCATTAAACGTGGTTTACCATGTAAATACAGGCGTTCTGATTTCTTAAGAGGTATCTCTTCTCATTGGTTCATAGGCACTGATACGATGTATGTATGTATGTATGTACATTAGGCCAGGGGTGCGCAACAAATTTAACGTACTTAACCAAACGAAAGCAGTTTCAATAAAAATTACTAATTAAGTAGTAAACAATACTTCAACTAAAAACAAAGCAATCGTAGGCAGCAGTGAATAAATGGCGATCGATTATTGTCATGTCTGTGAGGTTGGCATACGGAATGATGCAGAAATAGAAAACACCTGTTCTGAGTAGCTTTGGAAAAAAGTGCTGGATATTTTGAAAAATAAAACAAAAGATGTTTCTAAAACTTTGTATGCCAGATTCACGCACCATACGACATATGACTAAATGTGGTAAAAAGCGTTCGGAGTAGCTTTTAATGTTTCTAGAGTTCCTGAAAATCCAAAGGTCTGCAAAACTATGAAACTTACTTTATGATCTGCAAAATTTGTAGAAACTTATTTTATGTATTTTTTTTAGTTAATGTTTTTCTTTTTTATTTTTATTTTTTTTTTAATGTTTAGATTTTATTGTTATAAAAAGAAAAATATTTTTTTGTTTCATTTAAATCTTAGAAACCGGCGTTATTTTTCTATTTTTTACCTTTTTTAAATTAATTATCTTTTATTTTTTACATTTTGTTTATAATTAAAAATATAAAATTTAAATTTCATTTAGTTTTACGGAACTTAATATATTTTACTTGATTTAAGTTATATTTTTTAATTTAATTTTCTTTCTATTTTAAAACTTTATAAAAAAAACATATTTTATTTATTTTTTAGATTTTTTTAATTTTTTAATACTATTTTTTTCTTTCTAAATTAAATTTTCCTTAAATTTTTGGATTTTATTGTTTAACAAAAGAAATTTATTCTTTTTAATTACATTTAATTCATAAACTTATTTTTCCCCTTTTTTTAATTTAATTAATTTCTCTCCTTTTTTAATTTAAAGTTCTTTTAGTTCTTAGATTTTATTGTTTTCAAGATAAAAATATATAGTTTTTTTTATTTTATTTTATTTTATTTTATTTTATTTTATTTTATTTTATTTTATTTTATTTTATTTTATTTTATTTTATTTTATTTTATTTTATTTTATTTTACTTTATTTTTTTTATTATATTTTATTTTATTTTTTATTGTTTCTCCGTTACGGGTTCACATCAAGTATTGGTTGGTATACAACAAAATACTTAACACTATTGATTATAAAGTAGTATAAGAGAAATATAATCTACAGATTGGTTACAAACGGACATTAACAATACTACACAGTTGCAAGTTTTTCTGTTTCTTAATGCTAATTTATATTCAGAAATTTACGAACTATCGATGATGTAGATAATATCACAGATTTTTGTATGGCCCTTCGCTTTTCTACCATGTTGAGTTTTTCCAGGCTAGTGTTCAATGATTTTGGAATAACTCCTGTTGTCGAAATTATAACTGGAATCACCTCTACTTTTTCTAATTTCCACAAATCCTTTATCTCGTATGCTAAGCTCTGGTATTTTCTGTATTTCTCCATATAACAATCTTGAAGATTGTGAGTATTTGGTACGCCTATATCTATGAGGAACGCTTGATTCACTTCTTTTTCGACCACTATTATGTCCGGCCTGTTGTGTGGCATTGGACGGTCCGTCAAAACTGATCGGTCCCAATATAGCTTGCTCGTTCTGTTTTCAATTACAGCGTCTGGAGTATATTTAAAGTACGGCAGCTCTTCCGTTACTAGCTTATGTTGTATCGCTAGACTCTGGTGTACAATTTTTGCTACCTGGTTATGTCAAAACAATTATTAGATTTTTTCACCAACTAGCAAGTTCGGGGGCAGCTTGAGCCGTCGTCACTTTCTGTATCCCTAAAGGACTAGCACTATAAGGCCTAAGACTGCTTGTGATGCTGACAATTTGTTTGAATTACCTTTGTATGAATTCCAGATTCACCTTTTGCATGGGTCCCAAGTAGAGTCTAGCATTTTTCGGTTGCATTAAAATAGGATTTACAGTATGTCGAAATTTACCCCAATCTTCGCCACTATTCATGAAAAAAGGTACAACATATTAGCGAATAAGTTAGTATATAACTTTCTTATATTTTTCCCACTTACTGCCCTGCCAAGCCAATCCTCTCGTTGAAAAATCCATCTTTTCGCATTTGTCGATAATGTGTTATTACTTCGCCGCCTGGTCGCACCGGCCAAGAGCCCTCAGTGCGAAACACTTTCTCAAAATCCTCGAAATTAAAGAGTACAAGTGAAGGTGGTTGCCCAAAAACGCCGGGCATACGATAAATGTTACCGAAACGTTCGCGACCCTTCAAAAGCAAATCATTCAAAGAAAAATCAGCGAACTGGCCTATTGACGAAAATAGAGAAATGCATATATGTACATTAGACCGCAACAAAAAAACAAAAAAAAAAAAAAAAAATGCTGCATGCGACTGGAATAAGACTAAAATTTTAGCATTTGTGATCTTCCCTCTTTAGGACAATTGTAAGAGGTGCCGCGTCCAGCATTAAGTTTTCCCATAGGAATTACACGCAAGATAATGAGTTCTTTCCTTTTGAGGTCAATATAATCTTCTAGGATAAATGAAAACGCTCCCAGAAAATTATATTTACCTCAAAAGGAAAAAGAACTCATTTTCTTACGTATAATTCCTATGGAAAAACCAAATGCTAGACGCGGGACTTCTTAAAATTGCCCTAGAGAAGTGAGATTCATGCAGGATCATTGCTATACCAAATGCTAAAATTGAAGTCTTATTCCGGTCGCATTGTTGGACTTTTATTTATTTTTTTTTACGCGATCTAATGTACATACATATTTAGTATATGCATATTAATTTGTTCACCCACAGCAATTGTAGAATGTAATGGAAAACTTTGAACTCACCGCCCTTCATGAAGCCGCGCACCAATTCGTATCTGCTGAGGCCGGGTATGGCTTTAGACGGTAGCGCTTTTTGCCATTCGTTATTCAAAGAATTCACAAATGATTTACTATATACATTTTGGTCCTAAAAAAAATTAAGTATAATACAATTTTTTAAAGTATGTATATGCAAAATCCAAAATCTTCTCGGGTATAAACCAACTCTTTTAATATATAGTACATTAGGAAAACATAATTGCTTTACCTTGGCATTGACTGCTGTCGATTGAAATGCAAATTGCATTCGTGTTAGCTTTTGTTGCTTTTGTATTTGTTCTCGGACACTGATCCATTTCCAAGCTATGCTAACGTTGCGTACACTATGAACTGATAACATTTTCAAATTCAACTACTAACTAATAATTGCAGATATGACTCAGCAAAAACACAAAATAAAAGAAAGCAAAAGAACAAAACAAAAATAATGTAAACACAGATATAAGGCAGCTTCTGAGCAGAGTAATTTCGTCTTGCGTGTGTGTGTTGTTGGAGAAATCGAATTCAACTAAATACATTGTATGATATAAGCGATTCCCTAAGTGAGTTTCATGAGAATAAGTAACGAACGAGTATAATCTAAAGCGACAGGTTTTTATTAAAATACAAAAGCGGTATTGGCCTACCTCGAATGAACAGTGCTGTCCACGAAGAGGGCTCGCTTTCGGGTCATGACTCATGAGTATTCAACAAACAACAACAAGTGTTTCATGTGAAAGCAGCGCGAATGGACGCAGAACTGGTGCTTAAAGCCAATTATCTTTCAGTAGAAAATTGTCACTTCTGAACAACTTTCTTGAAGCCTTTTCTCACTTTAAAAAGACTGATTGAAAGGATCCGTCTAAGAGAGGATCCTAGCGGTATTCTGTTTGTCTTTTAGAAATAAATTTTCTAAAAGGAAAATAGAATAAAATAAAATAAAATAAAATAAAATAAAATAAAATAAAATAAAATAAAATAAAATAAAATAAAATAAAATAAAATAAAATAAAATAAAATAAAATAAAATAAAATA
>NW_016160978.1:0-4819 GCF_001687245.7 Rhagoletis zephyria | reverse complement strand
GTAGAAAAATGTCGAAGATTAAGTGTGGAAAATGGAAAACTTATAAGGCGAGAATTTGAATTAATGACTCATGAATCTGTAGACTCAATGACAGAAGGCGACACATATAAATATCTTGGTATTTTACAGGCTAGGAGGATGCAGCACAGTGAAATAGTTTCAGCCGTAACTAGTGAATACCTCCAAAGAGTAAAGAGCTTGCTGAAATCATGCTTGAATGGGTATAACCTTTTTAAAGCCATTAATGCATTTGCGATACCGGTTTTAACATACACCTTTGGTGTAGTAAAATGGTCCGAAACAGAACTGGAAAACGTCAAGAGAGCAACAAGGACATTGTTGACAAAGTATGGCACGCATCACCCAAAATCAGCAGTAGAACGTCTCTACTTGCCACGTCGACAGGGAGGTCGAGGGATGGTAGACATTAAGCAATTACATAATAAGTGTAAACAAAGCCTTCGTTTATACTTCCACAACCAAAAGAACAGCCTACTCCAAACCGTGTGCAAAGCCGATTTAAAATATTCACCATTAAATCTTAGTGAATTTTCTGCAATCGAATTAATATCAGGAACGCAACATATCCAGTCGCTCATGCAAGACTGGAAAATGAAAGCGGTTCATGGCAGATATCCACATGCTCTAGACGCTCCTGAAGTAGATAACGCTGCTTCCAACGAATGGTTAATTCACTCCGGTATCTACGCCGAAACTGAAGGTTTTATGATCGCTATACAAGATCAAGTTATTGCGAGTAGAAACTACTCGAAATATATTATGCGTGCTACCGTTGAAAACGACCTATGCAGACGATGCCAAAAGCAAACAGAAACCATCCACCACATCACAGGAGCTTGTGTCACGTTAGCAGCCACCGAATACTTAACCATTTTTTTATATTGAGTCAAGTTTCCTCAAGTGGGCCAGCCAAAGTTGACTTTTCGATTTATTACGTTTCATCGACCGATTTTGAATCTCTATTTGAATAGAAAACTTCTTACTCTTTGCAGAATTCGAGACGTACGAGATCCGCTAACACTTGAAGTACCCGACAATTTCTTGACCGACATCAATCGTTTTAACTTCGAATCAGTTGCAGTGGTTGCATTGGATCACGAGTTCGGTTTGATTCGCAAAAATCCCGACTCGATGGAAGCCAGACAACTCTTCGACAATTTAACTGCTTTCATTAAATGCCTTTATGATTTAGGTATAAAGCCATCACTGTACAAATACATAAGAACGCCCACTTACCGGCGCTTTGAAAAAATAAGTGATACAATATTTGATCTGACAAATCGGTATGCCAATGAGGCCATAGCACGCATGCAACAGAACCCTTGCAAGGAAGGTGAGGAACGCAGTGTGCTGGAGAAACTTATAAAAATCGATCGCAAAATTGCCATTATTATGGCAATGGATATGTTAATGGCTGGTGTGGATACGGTAAGTGTTGGGAAAGGTAACGTTTACACAAGCAACGAAATTTAATGTGCATTTATTTATTTTTTTTTTTTTTGAAATACCACAGACATCCTCTGCGCTGTCAGCCGTGTTGCTGTGCATTGCTAAAAATCCAGAAAAACAGCACAAATTACGCGAAGAACTGTTGAAGGTGCTGCCACACAGAGATGATCACTTCACCATTGAAAATATGAAACATTTGCCATATCTGCGCGCTTGCATCAAGGAATCGTTGCGCACCTATCCGATTTCGTTTGGAAATATGCGTGAAACTGGCGCTGACTTGGCGCTTAGCGGTTATCGGGTACCAAAAGGTACGCGCGTGTTTATAAACTCCAATCTTTTGCTAAGTGAAGAAAAATTTTTCCCCCGCTCACGGGAGTTTCTACCCGAGCGTTGGCTACGACAGCAGGATGATATGACAGGTGGAGACGAAAAACTAATTGCTGATAATTTGAGCAAATTTATCTTTTTACCATTCGGTTTTGGACCGCGCAGCTGTGTGGGCAAGCGTATTGTTGAATTGGAGTTAGAAATGTCGCTGGGCAATGTGGTTCGTCACTTCGAAATCGAGTTTAATTATCATTCGGAAAAGCCTTTTGCGAACCATTTGCTAAATACACCACAAATTCCGTTAAAATTTAAATTCACTGATGTAAACTATTAAGTATTAGAGTGATACCCGACCAGGAGCAAAGGTATTGGCACAGAGAATTTTTCGCAATATATGGAAATTTTTTCGGTTCTTATTCTTATTTCTTTTAGGTAATTTTTTATAAAAATTTAGTTCATAACAAAAACATAAGATTACAATCTATAAACTTTGTGAAAACTCAAAAAATTTCAATAAATTTAATTACCAATTTGCAACTTTTTATTTAAATTTTTTAGAAAAATTCTATGTAAGTATGCAATGGTAAAGTCCAGTTTAGTTTAACGAAGTGCAAGTTTGAAGTTGCTTGAAAATTGGTTTATCTTTAGCAATTTTTTTGGCAGTTCGTTCCATACAAAGTAAATTTATTCGACATTTTTTTTTTGTATGGAAGAAAATAATAACACCGTCTCCCATATTTATCATTTATTATATTACAATGTCGAAAGTTGTTATTGACTAATTGTTATTGACTATTTGACTAGTGAACTAAATTCACTTGTTGAACTAAAAACTGGTTCACTAAGGTGCACGAACTTCAACTAAATGGTTCATTCAAAATAATTAAACTTCCCGACATCCTCTGAGGAGGAATAATGGGCTTCAATTTCCGGGCTACCTATCATTTCTCTGACCGTTATAGCGAACTGAAGTGGGAAGCGAGACGATTTGCCGCAATACGTGAGTACGAAGAGTTTGAAGTGCTAGATGACTGGAAAAACGCCCGAAAATTTTATGAGAGAGTTAGGCGACTTACGGAAGGTTTTCAGACCAGGCCAATCTGCTGTAAGAACCATGGCGACCTAGAGACCGATGTCCAGAATCTACTCAAATTATGAAGGGAACACTTCTCCGCCCTCCCAACACGAGCCCCCAGTCAACTGCGATGGAGTCGATGTCCACAAGAAAGGCGACCCCGCCATTCGCGCCTACTACCGCGGGATCAGCCTTCTGAGCATAGGTTACAAGGTCTTATCAAGTGTAGTGTCCTGGGATTAGTCCCGGGATTTGGATATTCATAACTTGTCAACAACTTATGTAAATCCAAAAAATTGCTTCTATATTGTTTGAGAAGCTCTCCTACCATAAAATAAATAATAAATAAATGGGTTTGAAACCTACTTTTTTTATTTTATTTAAAGTGGCGTTTTTATTTTTTCTCTCTGACGTCAGGATTTATTTTAAAGGACTTTCTCATTTCAACGATATGATTAATTCCAAAAGTTATTTAAAAATTCAATGCAACCTAGAATAAAAATTTGGGTACCAAATATAAGAGGAAATTTCTTTAGATTTTAAAATAATTAAAACTTTTTGGATTCACAAGAACGAATAGTTAGATAATTTTTTAAGCTGATAAAGTTAGAAAGACAAAATTCCAGGATATTATCGAGTTTATATAAGTCCATAACATAAATTTTTTCAAAAACAAATATTGTGAAATTGTAAGCATAAAATTTTAAAAGGAAATTTTCAATACTCACCAGTCCTTCTGCACCAAAAACTTGAATTTGTTTAAGCTCTACAGAACTTCCTCTTTAATTTGATACCCATACTTTTTCTGTAAACACATTTCGCTGAATTTTTTAAATCTATTTTGAATTACTGACGTCAGAGTGAATAACCAAAAATGCAAAATTACTATATTTGGCCCATGGTTTCGCGAATATATTGATATTTGTGTTTAAAATTTACTATCGCGCGGTGTTATTAAATAAAAAAAAAAGAAATATAGCCGACACTGCCCAAGAAAAGGAGTTTCTATTATTGACATCAGTGCAATATACAAATCCCGAAAATCCCGGGATTAAAAAAACCGGATCGAGAAGTAATAAATACTTGCATTTGTTTATAAAATTTTTTTATAAATATTAGAAATTCTTGCACAAAATGATTATATGAATAATTTAATCAATCAATTAACTATTATCATGAAAAAGAGCAGCAAGATACATGCTATGAATCAGTGGATAATAAATAATTACTGAATTCATCAAAAAAAGAGTTAATAACAATAACTCTTGTAAAAGTTCGAATTTTTCAAAATTGTTTAAATTATATTTTTTTTATGGTTGTAAACCGCATTGGGTGGTCCACTTGAGAGATTTTCATTCTAAGAGAAACTCAGGGAGCAAGCCCAGAACATAAACGCAGACAAACAAATTCATGTGGAAATAACGGCAAATATAACTACTGATTTGTCAAAAGGTATTGCATTACTTAAAGTCTCAGTGTGATAAATATGGACTTAAAATCTTAAATTCCTCCATTGAGTACAATTTCCATGAAGAACAACACTGACCAGCAGATAACGCAGCAACTGCCTTCTGAAGTTGGCTTCTAACCGCCGTGATAACCTGACGCTTTCTGAGTTCAATTATATTTTGAACTGACTTCCAAAAAAGTAGGAGGTTATCAGTTCGTCGGAATATTTTTTATTTTTTATTTTATTTATTTTTTTTATGTATGTTACCGCATAACTTTGGACCACGTCAACCGATTTCGATAATTCTTTTTCCTTCGGTAAGATAGGTGGTCCCTTACTAATCTGGTTAAGATCCGATCAGTGGATCATGAGATATATATATATATATATATATAGATATATTTTTTTTTTTATGAAGTCGGTTTTTTTTTTGCTAAAAATTACTTGTCATTATCAGTATCTTTACTTAAATACTTATATGCAAAATAATAAAC
>NW_016160977.1:43031-56893 GCF_001687245.7 Rhagoletis zephyria | reverse complement strand
AGCACAGGGTAAAAGGAGGAAAAATTTCCATATCGTTGATTGGCCTAAAGGTGCACACTCATACACACACTAACGTTGATTCCTCCTTCGCGGTACTAAACTACGGAATGTGGCATGTTTTCCTGTCTGTCGTTCGTCAGCGCGTTATTTTCTTTGTTTTTGCACACATTCACTCTCTGCGACACCGCGCAACGCATACGAAAGTTAGCTCACACACAAAAAAAAAAAAAAAAAACCAACAAGCGAGTAGCACAACCGAGTTGCATAGGAAAAAAGCGCACTGCCGCCGTTGACACCGATCTTGAGTTTTTCTATGCGATGCAGACAATAAATTCGCATTGCGCTCTGCACCTCAGGCTCACTGCAGATAATGAACGTGTCTATCAATTTCGAATGTGGATGAAAGTGAAAAAAGTCACTGCATTTTTCGACAACTTATGTATGTACAATATTTATAAGTATTTTGTCTGCTACTTTGAATAGTACATTCGTTTAGTTGTGGTTGGTGGTGCTGCGTTGCCCTCGTCTACATCTGGCGGCTNCATATTCACATACTTACATACATATGCACAATAAAAAGTGCATGCCAGCATTTGTAACTGTATCTGTATGTATGTATGTAAATATGTTAGCATATGCCCACTTGGCATTTTTCCTCCTAATCTAGCATCGTCTTCGCATTGTTGTGACTGTGGCTGTAGTTTCCAGAAATCCACCAAGTAAATGTCGGACATGTGGGCTAAATTTAAGTAGGTACAGTACGGAAGCAAAGGAATGCTGGATACCTACATACATACATACATAGCCGCACATAGCCGTACGAGTAAGTATTTTTTTTAAACAGCATTTTAAAATTGGCAAAAATAAAAGAAATTTGTATGGGCACCCACATTTTAGTAGTCAGATTTCTAAAAATTAAATGAAATAAAAAATATATTTCCTTGTTAAACAAAAAACTTAAAATTAAAAGAAAATTAAATTAAGGATGAGAAAAAGAAGTTTCTAAGAATTAAATCTAAAAATTCAAATATAATTAAATAAAAAAAATTATAAAAATAAACATGAAATAAATAAATTCCTATATATTAAACGAAATAAAAATTTTCTTTTTAAAACATTAAAGTCTAAAAATTAAAAGAAAACAAAATTCAAAAGGAAAAAATTAAATAAGTTTTTAAAACTTAAATTTAAATTAAAAAAAAAAACTTTTTTAAAAAATAAAATCTAAAAATTAAAAGTAAATTTAACTAAAAGAGAAAATATTAATAATTGAAAATGTGGAAGAAATACATAAAAACGTTTCTAAAAGTTAAGAGAAATTAAGGAAATATATATATATTTTTTTTTAAAACCATAAAATCTAGAATATAAAAGCAAATAAAATTCAAGAGGGAAAAAAATAAAATAAATTTTTAAAAATTAGATTAAATTAAAAAAACCTTCTTTCTAAAACAGTAACATCTAAAAATTAAAAGAAAATTTAATTAAAAAGAAAACACTAATAATTGAAAAATTGGAAAAAATACATAAAATAATTTATAAAATTTAAGAGAAATTAAGAAAATATATATTTTTTTCTTTTTAAAACTATAAGACACAAAAATTAAAAGCAAATAAAATTAAAAAGAAAAAAATTAAATAAATAAATAAGGCTCTAAAAATTAAATGAATCACAAATTTTTCTCTTTTGTTTACAATTAAAATATGATTAAATTAAAAAAATTAAATGAAATCAAATGAGTTTCTGTATCTTCATTTAAATTAAATTTTTTTTGTTTAAAAAGAATATGATCTAAAAATTAAAAGAAACTAAATTTAAAAAAAAAATAAAACAATAATAATTTTTAAGCAAAACCTCAACAGGCTTGAATTCTTATATAGAAATTTAGGAGTACCGTTAATTTCTTCATGATCCGATGATCGGATCTAAACCAAATTAGTAAGGGACCACCCTTGAGGTACAACCTTTCCAATAATCGAAATTATCGAAATCGGTTCAAGTGGTTCAAAGTTATGATATTCATAAAAAGAAAATCAAAAATATTCCGACGAATTTGAAGTCGGTAAAAAAAGGATTACGGAAAATAAGTTTCTAAATAAAAAAAAAAAAAATGTTTTTAAAGCATTAAAACTTAAAAATTAAATAAAAAGTATATATCGTCACCTGAAATGCAAAACATCGTAACTGAAATGGAAAAAGTCGTGACTAATAATTTTTTAATTTTTCATAAGATGTGGGAGTTGTATTTCGATGAAATCCATCATATCAATCAAAAACTGAATTTTGAATTTTTTACTAGTTGCGACTTTTTGTATTTCAGCGACGATGTTTGTTACTGTAAGCAAGTTCACTGAAAATTTGAATTAAAAGATAAGCATGACTTAACTTAGAAGAAAAATCAAGATAAAAAAAATAAATTTTCTATTAGCCGGCTGGGGAATTGATGAAATCAAATTCTTCTGAAAGTCTGGATTATATATAGAAAAGTAATTTCTTAGTTTTCCCAGGTTGGCGAGTTTAAGCCTTTTTTTAATTGAAGTAGGCGGTCGCGGAGCAGCACTTAAATCAAATATTTACATTTTAATCACTTTTAATTGATTTGAGCGCTGCACAGCGACCACCAACTTCAATTAAAAAAAACTCCTTAGTAAATTCCAATTTGACACACCACTGTGCGACGGGTCCAAATAGCACTGTAACCACTTCCCTAATAAAAATGTGCTCCAGTTTTCTTTCAATATTTGAAAGTTAAATTTTCATTTAAAAGCAAATAAAGATTAAGACAACAACACAACTATTTACATATTTATATGTAGCCATTTTCCAGTAATTTGCTGTCATTTAGAGCAAAATTCATTGCCAATACCAACAAAACTTGTTAAACGATTACTATTGGATTTTCAACTATTTAAAATTTGCTCCAGTTTAACCCGTTTCCCTTACCACTTTCAAGTATACATATGGACTACAAAATTGCACCTACTTTTAAGCTAATAAATATTAATATGACACAGTGAATTACGACATTTGCAATGCTGTACAGAGAGTTAACTACTCTTAGTTGAATAAAAGTGATGGCGCAAGCAATGAAATTAAATTTCGCCAATATACAGTAACTGCTTAGTCAAGTAAGTAAAAGCATAAAAGTAATGCTGATTTAGAGTATATTTATGTAGTTATGTATGTGTACTAAAGATATGAAGGTTAAGGAGCGACGAAAGTTTTTGATGCTTTGTTCTAGATGTCATTCACGAGTCCAACGATTGTATATCGTAGGCTACGGATTTTCCAAGAAATGTTCTGGTCATCTAATTTATATTATGTACAAAATTGAAAAATTTAAAACTAAAACTTAAAAAACGACTAAGCCAAACAACCAAATTTACTACACGAAAATTTGATAATTTAGACTGCATTAAGTATAACTGATAACACCGTCCCACAGTGCGGCCGAAATTCAAAAGTGCGCCCAAAATTCTAAGGCTTAAAGAAATGATTCGATATTTCGTACTAGAGGGTTTTCGAGGTAGCTACTTACGAATCCGCTATCAGAATTGCAAAATTCGAAATGGCGTATCCAGTAAGGCGTCTGGTAAATTTCGGGTTTTTTAATTACAAATTCGTGGAAAGATTTTGGTATGCAGTTTTATAGCCCAGTAATTTTAGATGTCACAAAGTGCAAGTTTGAAGTAGCTAGGACTTACCGTTGATTTTTGAGATTTTTTTTTTTTTTGTTGACAGTGCCAGTTATTTTCTTCCATACGAAGCATGTTCGATGATATTAATAAAATGAGCAACACCTTAAAAAAAATTCCAAAACTCAAGCGTAAGTCCCAGTATCTTTAAACTTGAACTTTATTACACTTAAACTAAATGCAAACAAAACTGCATACTCTTTCTGTGAAATCTAATTAAAAAGCTCGAAATCTTTAGATAAGGAGCAGAAACGAGCATCTGAGTTTTGTTTTATTCTATAGCTAATACTTTTCTACGTAAACTTCTATAGGTTTAAAGGCAGCATCCAACAGCGTGTTGTTACTGTTGCATTTAACAACTGAAATTTTGTTTAAAAATAAACGAACAAAAAACCTTTACGTTTTTATTTCTTAAAAATTCCTGTTACAGTATTTCTTTTCACAAATTTTGAATCCATTTGGTTTTGTTTGGTTTCCTATTCTCTAACTACGTTTATATGTTAATCACTTTTCGCTTTTTATTACAATAATGTTGTGCTTGGGCGAAGGTCACACTAGAAATGAATACAAAGAGAAGACTTAGGGTACAGGTCGTTACTGTGAACAATTTTCGCTTCTTAGGTGATCCCTTTAGTCAACTCAGTGTCAAAAAAGGCCTATCTAGAAACTGTATTTTCTCGAATTTTGGCCGCACTGTGCGTCCCAACAAACACTGGAACAAAAATTTTCAAAATTTTGAGAAAATCGTATTTCTCAATTTGACTTTCAGCATTTCATTTCATTTGAAACTAAAAATTTTCTCAAATTTTTTCTCAAACATTGTTCATCAATTTAAGAACGGTTCGAGAAACATTTGAGAAAAAATTTGTTAGCATTCCGTTCCGTTCCATCTGTGTCAACATGGCACCAGTGTGACCACTTTGTGCGTAATTCCTCAAAACGTGTGAATTTTTGGGGAGTTTTCTCTCGATATATTTGCAGATAACAAATGCAACTATATAAATGTAAAGATATATATGTTAAAAGAAGATCTGTTGGTTTTTGGATATCTCCTTTAGTTTAGGAGGTATTGACTAAAATTGTATGTGTAAATTTGTAAAAATTGAATTAATAATGCAGTCGTACTAAACTAACCAAGATTTTTCAAATGACGTTATTCATTATTGGATATATTCCTTAGTTACTGAGTACAAAGTATCGTTACTTTAGTACAGAGTTTTATCACATTTTGTCGTATGTCAGGGCCAAGTATGCGACTTGATGCAGTGGGCACTTTGCAATGTATTTAGAGGGATCACGCGTTGTGGCGTATGCGTTAATTCAGAGAAAGTGGAACTTGTTGTCTTTACAAGAAGATACAAGGCACCACTACTAACTTCGCCGGAACTAAATGATCGGCTTTTAAGCTTTAAGAAATCCTTAGACCTCATATCGATAGAAAACTTAGTTATAGTAAGCTGGCCAAGGCATCCAATTTTAATATACTCAGAAAAAGTACAGAGGATTAGTATGCTGCGCATCGGTTAAAAGAGAGGGAGAGAGAGCATTGTGGAAAAATATAGCTTTCTTCCGGTTTCTAGGGTTTCCTTTATTTGGTGACCTTCACGTATTGGGAAATATAAACCTTGAATGCTGGACGAGTTTCGTCACGGACTCAAAATGCTTCAGTAAGGGGGAGCGAAAACTCGTGGTAACACAGCGGGCTTCAAACTCATGGCCTATGAGTGTTCCTGCGTAGCAATGGCAGCCACACCTAGTTACCTACCTACCCTAACTATTTAGGTTTTTCAGAACTTTTATTCACGTTTACTGCAAAGGTTGTTGGGAGTCTGGTCTGGTCGTGGCGAAATTCGTCTCGACGGCGACTGCGAGATTCTACAATTTGTATCTGTAATTAATGATCTGGCGGGGTTGGCAGAAAGAAACAGTCTAGGGGTTAACCCCACCAAAACCGAACTTATTCTTTTCACCAAGCGATATATGCAATATATACTCAACCTGCAAAAGGTGCAACTACAAGCATGCCTAAGCCCAACAGGGGCGATTTACACAAGCGCTAGAGACACTCCTTTACATTCTACCCAAAGACCTATACGTTAAAATAATCGCAGTCAAAGACTATTTACGACTCAGGGTGTCTAACAGGCTGCGAAAAACTTGGACGGGGGGTGGAGTACAGTAGCTGTGACTATCCGAGCACGGAAATTGACTTAAATCGAAACATCGACCTCCATTTTCCTTACAGAAGTTACTGGGGATTTAATATTGCTCTCAGCGATGACGAAATACCCATTTTCACGGACGGATCCAAAGTGGATATCGGAACAGGATCTGGCGTCCTCTCTCAGTTTACTGTAGTGTTTTCCAAGCTGAGATAAATGCAATTGACATTATGGCAAGGCTGGTGAGCACGATCGACCTAGCTCCATCTAAACTTGCATTCGCTACTGACAGTCAAGCTGCCATCCATCAAACCCTTAGAGTCGGCAACCATAAATTCGATGCGTTAAGGAATGCCGAACATCCTACAAGCTCTACAGCAACACCTAATCAAGAACGAAGAACACGGAGTTTATTAAGGCTTTGAAAGCCAAACTTCAGGTTTCTCATGGGAATGGTAACGGAATCCTGGAGCATTGGACACATGGCCGTCAGGTTCGGAGCCCCGTATAACGATTCCTGCAGAACCTGCAGAGATGAGGAAGATATAGAATCCGTCCAGCACTCCGAGGAATAATTCTCAAATTTCTTGGGGACAATTTCTTCGATACTTTGAGGAACGCTCCACTGGAGTAAAGCTAGGATTCGCCAGAGAATCTAAACGGTTCAAAGACATGTAGAGGTAGGCATGGGCATCGCAATGGACCTTTGTGGTCTCCGAGTGAACTCTTTTCAGAGCTGCCTGTTTAGCCTAACCTAACCTTATTCACCAATAATTAAAATTGTTTTCTTCCTATCAAATTGGTTCTATCCGATATAAATAGTTATAACTATTTAGCTCCATTCAAAGGAGTATTTTAGTTGATGCCCACCACCTTTTTCTCCCTTTCAGATTTCGTTGAATTTTTTTCTTCCACCTCTGAAAAGTTTGGCATTATTTATATTAACATAATACATGTACAAGTATTAAATGCAGCCAGAAGTAGGAAATGATAAAATATACATAAATACCAATAAAAACTATACAAATCAATTAAACTAAAAGCAAAATTGATAATAAAAACTTTATTCAAACGATTACATTTTGTGGTCAGTAGCAGCTGCCTAAACTTAAAATAATTGCAAACAAGTGAAAATATCAGCGACGCCAACAGCCAGCCAGCCAGCCAGCTACATAGCCAACGCACTCCTTGTTGTTGTACTTGTAGTTGTAGAAGCTGTGCGCATGGTGATGGGAAAAAGTGTGGCATGCGGCTGTATTTAGAAGCGCTAACATTTCGCTGCCGCCTCAAAGCGTCCGCCAACTGACACCCGATACCCGATTGGGCTTATACTCATACAAAACTATACATTACATACATATGTAAAAAAAATGCAAGTATGTATTTATCATGAGGGTGATCCTTAAATGTAGGGAGCAAATTTTTACATACGATTTCCTAAGCCTCAACCCCAACGTCGATGCTGCTATAGTCGAAGATATAACATATAAATATTGGTCCCGATTGAAGTCGGTTAGGGCGTGTCGCACCGGGTCAAGTTCAGATTACCCTATGACGAGTTTTAACCGTCTTAAATCGAGACTAAAATTTATATGTGAATACCTCGAGTTTAGTAGTATCGATTTTGGGCATTAAGTGGAAAAACATATTTTTAATTTTTTGAGTCCTTAGAAGCATCTGGCCTCGGACTAAAATTTATATGTGATATTTTCGACTAGTATCGATTTTAGGTAATAGATGAAAAAAAAAATAATTTTAATTTTTGAGTCTCTATAGAGGAATCTGAACTTTGCCACCTGTGTGACACGCCTTAGCCGTCTCCAATCAGTGGTGTTACCAATTGAGGGGTGAGACTGAAAATAATCGTTCATTTAATTTTTAAGGGCCCACCCTAATATATGTACATACATAAGTATGTATGTCGATATAAGTACGTATTACCGTATATGTATGTATGCAGGTATGAATAGTTGTGCCACAACGCTAATCGCATCAATCGCAGTAAAAATAAATATACACATAGCAGGAACAGCAACTATAATACCAACAACAATAGTGATCAGAAATAGCCGCAGACACAAAAGTTGTTGTGCTGTCATGTGCCAACAACCACAAGCAACTACTAGTTTGTTGTTATTGTTGTTCTTGTACAATAGTCGCTCCAATCACGTTCGACCGATATGAAAATGATAGTGAACTTGAAAATTTTTTTCACCTATTGCCAATGCGAAGATTTTCTCTTTCAAATGCTGGTTGTTGCTATGCTCAAGCTTGGTATGTAGTTAGTCGCTTACTCAACAGACGGGTTGAGCGGCAGCAACTAATGCTATGCAGCGGATAAAGTATGCAGTGCCAGCCAGCCAGCCAGCCAGCACTTTTGGTTTGGCTAGTATGCGGCAGCGCGCGATAAAATGCAAATGCAAATGCACAATTAATGCGGCCAGCCGCCGAATTTGAATGCTGGCGGGGTAGAGAAGTGACGTAGCGCAGTAGAAGTGCCCCGTGTCTTACATGGCTGTGACAGTGGCTCACGCTGCGGTTTGGGCGGCCTATTGAACCAGCTATGCGCGGTGAAGCAGCTAAATTGTACGCTTGTCCGCTATTATGTATGTATGCGGGGCTGTGTGTCCGTACGTCCATCCATCTGTCCGTACATTTGTTGGTCTGCATGCTTTGTAAGTATGTTGAACGTCGTCTGGGATTGTGTACGTTTGTTTGTGGGTTGCAGCGCTAGTGAACGCATCTGTCGAGTACTACTTTTGCGATTTGTGGTCAATAAAGAAGACCAACGGTGGCTGCTGTGGTGAAGAGAGTTGTAACAATAACATCGACAAAAACAACTGTAGCTAGAAAAAAAAAGCGCAAAGATCCATAGTTAGTATGAGGAGTATTCGCGATTGGCAACGGGTGGCGCGCGGGCAGGAGTTGAAAAACGTGCAACATGCTATAAATGATGGCACCAAAAATAAAATATACGTGCCGCTTGGTACCTCAACGCATGACTGCACTGTTCACTGTTCACTGTGGTTCGTTTTGTGAGCAAAAGTTAAAAGGGTGGAACGCGAATTAGAACCGCTTACGATAAATTTAACGATATCAGATTTGTATGTATATCATTCGATATGTCTATTTATGAATATGCCGGTCCGAAAATAACCGTTAAATATCAAGATTTTTATTTTTAGATCAGTGCAAAATCGGGTTTCTGGTGATTAGGTTATATTACATAATACTAGCCTAATTTCTAATGACGATTTCAAATCTGTGATTGAAATTTCTCTATTAGCTTTAGCTTAGAAAATATGACACATGGTTTTTCACATTTTTTCCATACAAAGTATATTCGACATTTTTTTTTTTTGTATGGAAGAAACTGCGTGATTAAAAATTGCCAAAAATCAATGGCCCAGCTAATCCAACCTTACACTTTGTTGTAGTAAAATTTATTGGGCTACAAAACTGCGTACTCAAAAAAATACTAAAAAATCAGATTTAAAAGTTTAAAATTTGCGGGGGTTGGGCAGCCGTTGGAATGAAAAATCGGTGAACTTTTAAAAGGACATATCAAAACCTAAGGAGAAATGCATGACGGTGCCCTCTGAAAAGCTCCTAGACCACTTTAGTGATTTCCACACAGAAATTTCTGTTGTGTAATTCAACGAAGGAGGGTAAGCATTTATTTGGTAGGCCAGCAGCGGTTGCGTGTCAGTATTTTGTGGTTAGACTTATGAGGCTACCAGTCCACTGTGGAGGAAACTGCATGCAGAGATATGCCTCGGAGAACCTTGGACGAAAACTACTTCGTAGACCACTTTTCTGAACTTAAGATAATAAAAATATATTCTTCCATTCTCTATCCTCAACACACTATGTAACCGAAAATATGGCTACTTTATCTTCATCCTGTATGCTTTATTTGCAATTTGCAAGCGCACAAGAATTTTCTCCGTAACTCTAAGCGAAATGCATGCATTCGATTGTTTTTTTCTTTTCGCATTTGGCTTTAACCTACAGTCTACATGTCTATCTGTCTATTAGCCAACACGACAGCACCGCGATAAATACGTTTCACGACGCAGACTTTCTAAATCAACCTAGAAGACTTTGGCTGTGGCGTTGAAGGCTTGCTAGTAAGACTTTGGTGGCAATGAATGCTTTAGTCGAAGAGGCTTCTTTGCTCGCAAGCAGACATTTTATGCAAGTTTTTATTGCTGCTGCTGCATGTAGGCCTATGTATGTTTGCATGTGCGGCCATCTGTATATATTTGTGCAGCACATAATAGTTTGCCTTTGCCTAGTTATTTTTGTGATGACTACTGGTGCGTCCGATGATTGTAATTCTTTTTTTTTCAATTTCATTATGATTTCCACGCGAATTTCGTACTGAATATTTTGATATTTTTTATAAACTTAGGTGCATATATACATATTTCTATTAGGTTGTTTGAATTTTCGCCTAACTTTATAAGAGTTTTTTTGTGGTACTTTTCTACAAGTAGCTTAAGGGGAGGTTATTAATTTGGAAGCAAGTTGGTCAAATATGTATGCATTAATTTTTTATATTAATTATCGATATGCCTACCGATATTAATATGCATTTTATATATGTACGTTATGATTTTTTATCAAATATTTCATCTAACTATATTAATATCGACACATGTACATACTTATCAATATATAATTTTTTCATAAATGCAATCGGCGATATATATATGTTTTTATCTAACTATAATTATATCGATGCATACGAGCAAATCTCAATGGTGGCACACTTACCTTAAAGAGTGCATTATCTTCAGTTTTGCATAAAGAACAGGATTTCATTCCGAAATGGTGTTTAAATAAAAACTTAAAAAATATATACTAAAAAAAGTTGAAATAACCACTCATGCTCATATACTCGTAGTTTTTTATGTAACGTAGCGCCATACACAGCCAGCTAACACGTTTACTCGCCTAGTTAAGTTTATATTATTTAAAAGTAATTAAATATTGCAGTGGAATATTTTCCTACATAACAATTTTGAAATGAATTGGGAATGTACCACTAAAAGTTGTAAAATTGGAATTTTTGTTTCGCAAATCATGGTCATCTTATATTCAATATACTTCTTTTTCATTTGACGGCACACTAACTTTATTACTCTAGATTGGTTCGTTTTGGCAAGAAGAATATGTTCGTGGTTTAGTTTTAACATTTTGAAGTATCTTAAACTTTTAAATGCAAAAAAATTTTGAATTTTCAAAAATTACCAAGACAGCTGCAATAGATATTCTGCATGCTACACAGTGCCTCCCTTCAATATGAAATGTGGGCAAAAAAAGGATTGTGGACGTATTTCAATGAAAATTTGTTTCTTAACAAAGTTTTATTTTTTTAAACGCGTTGCCACCTGTTACAAATTTTATTAAAATTATTTAATAAGTTGTATGAATTAATATTACAATATGGGTATCAATTGAAAGGGGTTTAAAATGCTTTACTTCTAAACGATACGTAGAAATGTTGCCACATGTTTAAAAAATCAAATTCAGTTTATTTAAGAGAATAAAGTAACTGAAATATGTGTATCAATATGGATATCAGACACAAGAAAAAATTGAGCATATTTACCAAGAAATAAAATTCGAGTAAAAACATCCCTGGTTTAATTTAATAGTCCAGTAATTTAAAAGAAATGTAATCAGAACAAATCATGATTGACAATGTATATATTTGTTATAAAATAACAAATACGATGTCGTGAACCTTTGGTTTGACGGAATTATTATTTTAGTTTAACTAAATTTGACTTTAAACACAGGTGGCAACACTCTTAAAAAAAATTTTTAAGCTGTAACCTTCTTAAACCTTTGACTCCCATATGGTAATACCTAAATATTTCAATTACCTAATTGCCTTAATTCAAATGGAATTAAATATTTTAAACAGGTGGCAACCCTGCTGCATGAGTTTTTTATTTTCTATTTTTGAAGCTTAAAAACCGTACTATTAAAGAAAGTAATAAGGAAGAACGTATTTTTACATATATTTTTTATTCATTCCATTGAAAGTGCTCGTTTTTGAAATATTTTTAAAAAAAAGATTGTTTTCTCTCGGGAATACCGTAAGGACACTCTGTGTTTAATTTTTTTTGAAAATTTGTATCCTTATATATGGAATTAAAAAAAGCCCAACCAACATTTTATTTCAAGCAATGTATTTTTGATACTTATTTATTTCCGTGAAGAGCTTACGCAAGGCTATGCTTTGATTAAAATTCTTAGTATAAAATTTTTGGAGTTTAGTGGACACCGGGCGGCATATCATTTATATTATAGGAAAATTTCTGTTTTATGCTTCTTAGTGGATAAATTACCTTTAAAAAATACCAAACACGTTCACATTGCAGATAACGAATGATTCGATTTATGCCCACTTAGGCGGCACTGTGTGCTGCCATTTTATTTTTTTTTTAATTTTGTGGCACACTTTTGAAACTCCACAGATATGTATATTGGCCACACTGGGTTAGTGACTCTCAAAAGGTCTTTTAGGTCGTGGTATCTCTTGTTCTGGTACAACCAAAAAAGTTAACTAACTATCGCAATTTAGAGAACTTTATATTATTTCCCAAATAAGGAAAGTAAAACTAGTGTCAATTTTTTTGCGGAAAAGGGTTAACCACCGGCCGCACATTAAACGTTGCCATTACCAACACACCGGTTAGGCAGCTTACCAGTTAGATATTTAGTCAGTTATTCACGTCAGTTGATAATTCAGTAAGTTAACCAACATTTGGCTATTTCGGCAGCAATTTTAAGCGAAAATTATTTCCACTTTCCAGTAAAGCAAGGCATATTAATGGCAGCGTTCGTGGCGGGAAAGCGAGAGAGAGGAGGAAATTATTTGAAGTGCAACTGTGCATCAGCATAGGCACAACCAAGCGCGAAGTCATCATCAGCACCAGCAACAGCAACAACACCAACAACAAAGGTAACCACAACATTGTTGCCGCTTCGTTGATTTTGCTGTCTAACTGCTTTGCTGTATGCTTGCCTGCTGCCGCTTCTTGTCTTCACTATGGTATGTATTCGTAGTTGCTGATTGCGGAAAAAGAGTGAAAAGCTGTTAGCATAAATTACCTAAATAAAAATACATTCACCGACAACAGGAACATTGAAAACAACAACAGCGACAATCGAGTGAACCAATCTTACTGGGCTAAGAAGAAAAGTCTGCTAGCAACGCAACAACAAAACGTTTGGTGTTTATCTTTGTACAAGTACCAGATTCAATTTCCATTTTCTTTGAAAACAACTTTTCATTTTTATTTAGAAAGGCAATCAGAATGTCGCCTGAATGAAATTGAAAAGTGAGTTTGTCTAAGCCGAGCTTAGAGCTGCGGCATCTGCTAGTTACAACAAGTCAATTTCAAGTATTCTCTACTTAGGCAGACATAGTACATACATACATATGTATGTGTGTATGCAGATAGCTGCCGAGGCAGACACCGATCGGCATAGAAAGTGCCGGAAGAGTAGGCGAGCACGCAGAGAATAGAGCCGCAAAGGTTAAACGAAGAATTTATTAATGCTGTACATTACTTAAATATTACTCTTGGTTTTTTTTTTGTTTTTGGTTTTTGTTTATCGTCTCTTAACTTTCGATTACATTTCCTGCTGTGGCCATTTTCATGAAAAATAGCATTGAATTGTTTTTTTTTTTATTTGTGGCATTTGAGTTGATAGCCTATTGGAGCAAATCACGTTTTGCCATTACTGAAATGGGGTTAAAGTATTTTGGATTCGAACATTAATATTAATAAGAAAATTTTGTGTTATTTTGTATGGTAAATTTATTGGGCATGAACTTAGTATAAATATAAATTCATGCAATTTCTATGAGAAATTATATTTTCTTTTTTAGAAAATGGTACAATGGACAAGAAAAATGCCTTGCTTAGGTAGCTTTGATATGCGAAATTAAGCATGGATTTTAAAACATTAGTTTTTTTTTCT